>NC_133754.1:153846250-154033750 GCF_036562045.2 Rhinolophus sinicus
AAAATGCCATTGGGATTTTGGTGGGGATTGCATTAAATCTGTATATTGCTTTAGGTAATGTGGCCATTTTAACTATGTTGATTTTTCCAATCCATGAGCACGGAATGTCTTTTCATTTCTTTGTGTCTTCTTCAGTTTCTTTCAAAAATGTCTTATAGTTTTCAGCACATAGGTCCTTCACATCCTTGGTTAGGTTTATTCCTAGGTATTTTATTCTTTTTGCTGCAATTGCAAAATAAATTTTTTTTGGTAATTTTTTTTTGAGACTTCATTGTTAGTATATAGGAATGCAATGGACTTTTGTACATTGATTTTGTAGCCAGCAACTTTACTGTATTCGTTGATTGTTTCTAATAGCTTTTTGGTGGAGTCTTTAGGGTTTTCTATATATAGCATCATGTCATCTGCAAAGAGTGATAATTTAACTTCATTCCCAATTTGGATGCCTTTTATTTCTTTCTCTTGCCTGATTGCTCTGGCAAGGACTTCCAACACTATGTTGAAAAGCAGAGGTGATAGGGGACAGCCCTGTCGTGTTCCTGAACGTAGAGCAAAGGGCTTCAGTTTTTCACCATTAATTATGAGATTAGCTGAGGGCTTGTCATATATGGCCTTTATTATGTTAAGGTATTTTCCTTCTATACCTATTTTATTAAGTGTTTTAATCATAAATGGATGTTGTATCTTGTCAAATGCTTTTCTGCATCAATTGATATAATCATATGATTTTTGTCCTTTATTTTGTTTATGTGATGTATCACATTGATGGATTTGGATGTTGAACCATCCTTGTGCCCCGGGATGAACCCCACTTGGTCGTGATGAATAATCTTTTAATGCATTGTTGTATTCGATTTGCTAGAATTTTGTTTAGGATTTTTGCATCTGTATTCATCAGAGATATTGGTCTGTAGTTTTCTTTTTGTGTTGTCCTTACCAGGTTTTGGTATCAGGGTAATGTTGGCCTCATAAAATGAGTTAGGGAGTACTGTCTCTTCTTCAATTTATGGAAGAGTTTGAGCAGGATTGGTATTAGATCCTCTTTGAAGGTTTGGTAGAATTCACTAGTGAAGCCATCTGGTCCCGGACTTTTGCTTTTGGGAAGGTTTTGGATGACTGATTCAATTTCGTTACTGGTGATCGGTCTGTTTAGATTTTCCAGTTCTTCATGGTTCAGCCTTGGAAGGCTATATGTTTCTAAGAACTTGTCCATTTCTTCTAGGTTATTGAATTTGGTGGCATATAGTCCTTCATAGCATTCTTGGATGATCCTTTGTATTTCTGTGGTGTCCGTGATAACTTCCCCTTTTTCATTTCTGATTTTGTTAATTAGTGTCTTCTCTCTTTTTATCTTAGTGAGTCTAGCCAAGGGTTTGTCAATTTTGTTAATCTTTTCAAAGAACCAGATCTTTGTCACATTAATTTTTCTATTGCTTTTGTTCCCTATTTCATTTAGTTCTGCTCTGATTTCTGTTATTTCCTTTCTTCTGCTGACCTTGGGTTTCACTTGTTCTTTTTCTAGTTCTTTAAGGTGTAACATGAGGTTATTTATTTGGGCTTTTCCTTGTTTCTTGAGATAGGCCTGTAATGATATAAATTTCCCTCTTAAAACTGCTTTCTCTGCATCCCAAAAATTTTGGTAGGATGTATTTTCATTGTCATTTGTTTCTATGTATCTTTTGATCTCTCCTCTAATTTCTTCTTTGACCCAGTCATTCTTTAAAAGTATGTTGTTTAATCTCCATGTATTTGTGTTTTTCCTGCTTTCTTTTTGCAGTTGATATCCAATTTCAAAGCCTTGTGATCAGAGATTATGATTGGTATGATTTTAATCTTCTTAAATTTGCTGAGGCTGATTTTATGTCCCAATATATGGTCTATCCTTGAGAATGTTCCATGTACACTAGAAAAGAATGTATAGTCTGATGTTTTAGGATGAAGTGCTCTATATATGTCAATTATGTCCATTTCATCTAATGTGTCATTTAGGGCTGCTATTTTGTTATTTATTTTCTGTTTGGATGATCTATCCATAGCTGTCAATGATGTATTTAAGTTCCCTAGTATAATTGTGTTTTGGTCAACTTCTCCCTTTAGTTCTGTTAGTAGTTGCTTGATATATTTCAGTGCTCCGATTGGGGGCATAAATATTGATAACTGTTATGTCTTCTTGTTGTACAGTCCCCTTTACCATTATGAAATGTCCATCTTTGTCTCTTGTTATCTTTTTCACCCTGAAGTCTGTTTCATCTGATATCATTATGGCTACACCTGATTTTCTCTGGGTACCATTTGCTTGGAGTGTCAATTTCTACCCTTTCACTTTGAGTCTATTGTAGCTGAGATGTGTCTCTTGGAGACAGCATATGGTTGGGTTAATTTTTTTGATCCAATCTGCTACTCTGTGCCTTTTTATTGGTGAGTTCAGTCCATTTACATTTAGGGTGATTATTGATATGTGAGGATTTCCTGTCATTCTATCTTTAGTTTTCTGGTAAGGCTGTGTCTCCATTGTTTCTTTGCCTTTTTGTTGTTGTCTATTATTTCTGTGTGGTGGTATTCTATGATGTTTCCCTCTGTTTCTTCTTTTATTACAGTATATATTTCAGTTCTGGATTTTTTTTGAGTGGTTACCCTTAAGTTTATGTAAAAGAAAGTTTGATATTTAGAGTATTCTGTTTTCTTCAGCACACTTACTTTCTCCATTCCCATATTCCGGTTCAGGCCTTTACTCTCCCCCTTTTTATGTTTTGGTTGCCACAAATTGTCCCTGTTGATGGTGGTTGAATAGCCTCCTTTAGTATTTCCTATAGCACAGGTCGTGTGTTAGAAAACTCCCTCAGCTTCTGTATGTCTGGAAAGGTCTTTATTCCTCCTTCATATCTAAAGGATATCTTTGCCAGATATATTATTCTTGGTTCATAATTTCTCTCTTTCAATAGTTTGAATATTTGGTTCCACTCCCTCCTGGCTTGTAGAGTTTCTGCTGAAAAATCTGATGATAGTCTAATGGGCTTTCCTTTGTAGGTTACCGTCTTCTTTTCCTTGGCTGCCTTGAGGATTCTTTCTTTGTCGTTGATTTTAGACAGCTTCAATACAATGTGCCTTGGAGAAGGCTTGTTGGGATTGAGGTAATTAGGTGTTCTATTTGCTTCTTGGATTCGAGGATCCAGTTCTGTCCACAAGTTTGGGAAGTGCTCATCAACAATTTGTTTGAATATATTCTCTGTTCCCATCTCTCTTTCTTCTCCTTCTGGTATGCTCATTATTTTTATATTGCTCTTTCTGATGGAGTCAGAAAGTTCTTGTAGAGTTCTTTCATTTCTTTTAAGTCTCAAGTCTCTTTCTTCTTCCATCTGTGTAATTTCCAGGTTTCTATCTTCGATGTCACTGATTCTTTCCTCCATCTGGTCAACTCTACTACCTAAGCTGGTTATTTCATTCTTAATTTCTTCTATTGAGTTCTTAATCTCCAGAAATTCTATTTGGTTCTTTTATAAAATTTCAATCTCTTTCGTAAAATGCTCATGTTGTTCTTTGATTGTGTTTCTGAGTTCATTAAACTGCCTTTCTGTGTTTTCTTGCATCTCGTTGAGGTTTTTCAGAACTGCAATCTTGAATTCTCTGTCATTTAAGTCACATATTTCCATATCTTTAAGTTCCTTTTCTGGAGACTTTTCACTTTCTTTCTGAGCTGTCTTGTTGCCTTGGTTATTCATGGCAATTACTGATTTATTATTTCTCTTCCTAGACATCTACAGGAGTGGCTTCTGCAACAGGTTGATAGGAAGAGGTCTTTCTTTTGTTTTCCAGTACTTGTTGGTAGAATGTTTTATTTTCTCTCTGACTGCAGCCTTTTTTTTCTCTCTCACATGGTAGTGCTATGTTTTCTCTGCACTATTCCAGCTTCTCACACAATGGGGGGATTCCCTGGGAGACGGGCTTCTCGTCTGTTAATAGTTCGCCTGGGTCACAGGGCACAGTGTCCGTGTGGGTATGCGGAGAGCTTTTGAAGTTCCAAAGCTCTCTTCCTGCATCAAATTCAGAGCTCATATGTTTCAGCAGTTCTGTTTACTTCTGCAGGGATCCGTCCATATAGGTGGGGCCAGGGGCGGGGTGAGTTATGAGAGGTGGCCCAGAGCAATGGCAGCAACCACCACCACAGCCGGTCCTGCTTCCACAGCTCCCTCCCCTTTGCCGGAACTAGTTGGGCTGTGAATCTGTGTCTGTGGTCCACAGTTCTCAGAACAGCAAATATTCTGTTCTTTTGATCTGACACTGCTACTGTTCCACTTCTAGCACCGGGCAGATGGGGGTGGGGCGAGCTCTGGGAGGGTCGGGAGGAGGCGGCTAGTCTCAGTGTCTAAGGCTTCTGTTTTCTGCTCAGCAGTGAGGGCTTAAACCACCGTTTTCAGCCTTCTTCCCTCAGTCTTTTCTCCGAGGTCTCTGCCGTCAGCGTTGGGTTCAGCCGTGTTATATGCTGCCCTCTTAGCCCTGTGGGCCATAAGCGGAGCCCTAGGCGTCCGAGTTCTTCCCTCTCCCACAGCTGCGGTAGTTCCGGGAAGCAGCGAGCTTGGAACACTGAGCTAGGTCTGCGTCCTGCGCCCGCGGCTCCATCTCCACACTTCTCCCTTCCCCCCTCCCCTGCTCGGGTGATTCACCCACCTTTAGGTGAATTCAGTAGTGGGCCTCTTCATCTTGCCTGTCTGCTGTGCAGGGAGTCCTTTGTGGAGTTATTGTTGTTCGATTAGTTGTAAATTCCGGGGGAGCTTTACAGAGGCTCACCTCATGCCGCCATTTTGATCTCCCTTGTCGAGAATTTTCTTACTTTCATACAGTAGAGATACTCTAGGTTCATCTTGTATATATCCTGCCACAGTCCTAGAATCAGTTATCTCTCTTTCTCCAAGGAGCCCTGGTTCCTTTTATTGGAGAATAGTATTAGAAACCAAGATCTTGGTGCTAGGTACACTTGTTGCAATTAAGATGTCATTGCTTCTGGGTCCTCCCTCTCAGGTGACAAGTCAAGGAGATATATGTGTGTATACTAACCAGTGTTAGTTTGTTAGATATATTCATATCTATAAATGTTTCTGTATAGAACCATATGTTTCAATATTGAGCCAAATATGGGTTCATACTGATGTCTCCAACTCTATTACCACATAGAACATTCTAGCGTCCAAAAGTGTGAAAGATGGCTCTCACCATTTACTGAATGGTTCAACCCAAGTATACATGTATAGTGGTTTCAGAATTGTTAAGCCATACCCTCATGGAATAAAACCATCTACAGAATACAGTGCTTAGTGCACTTCCTTTTGCCTTTAGCCTCACAGACCACTCATTTCCAAAGTGACTTAGGTCAACACTTTATTTCCTAAATACATTCTTTATCCTGTGATGTGATCGTGGAGCTTGATCCTAGAACATTTTTTCTTTGCCAACTGACACAATATTAAGCTGTGTTAGCAGAGGGCACTAGCGCAACACTGCACTGAAGAGACCCCAAAAGAAGAAGGGGCTTCTCTTCCTGGTTCTGTGTGGTTTTCGCTGCTTATTCCGATGACAGTGTAGCAGCAAGCAGCATGCAGGACATCCAGTGATGCTCACTTTTTCAGTGAGTTCTACCCATCAGGGATGGCTTCATGGACATGTAACCAGTGTTGTCACACAGGACCCTCACTCCATAAGGGAGCACATGCTTAGTTTAATATTCTGTTGATACTATCTTGAAATTCTTAATGATTTTTACCTTTGAACTTAACTTATGCCTTGTAAATGAAGTCCAAAGGGACAACGGAGTATGCCTGTGCATAGGGGAAAGAATCAGGTAAGAGTGTACACACACGGGCTCAGGTCCATGGGCATAGCAGGCAGCGTTCAGGATGCACACTGAGCAGGTGGCCTGGCTTCCTGGTGCACACAAACATACTTGGGGCAGGTCAGAACCCTAAAGTCCCCAAGGAGTGGCCTGGGCTGGAACGGTGGCAGCAGCAGCAGCAGCAGAAGCAGCAATGGTGGCAGCCGCAGCCCTGGAAGAAGGGAGAGATACTTCATGAGTTCAATGCTGGGACCTGTGGTGAGAAACCAGCTTTTCCATCCATCTCTGGAGCCTGTCCCTATAGCATCTGCACAAATACTAAACCTCAGGCATGAGCACCAGGATAGGAATTGCTTGTGCTCAGTCAGTAGACATTTTAGTAAATTATTACAGAATGAAAGTGTGATACTGTGATTTATAGCAAGAAATACATATTGGAGATATATATATATATATATATATATATATATATATATATATATATATATATATATATATGTTGACTTTCAGCCCCAGTTCTGGCACAGAGCTCCTAAAACCCTTGGAATGTCCTAAATGATGAGAGCTACAAAAGTGTCTTTGGTTATATAATGAGATGACTTTTGGAAAACACCTCAGGATGGGAGCTGGTTGACATGGGAGAACCAACCATGTGATTACAACTTTGGAACTTTCAGTCCCACCGTGCTGATCTTCAGGGAGGGGAGGGGCCAGAGATTGAATGAATTGTCAATGCCTAATGATTTAATTAATCTGCCTATCTAATGAACCTTCCTTAAAAAGGCAGAAGGATGGGATTTGAAGAGCTTCCAGGTTGGTGAAAACTTGGAGATTTAGGAGAGTGGTGAGTGATGTGCCTGAAGAGGGCATGGAAGCTCTGTGCTCTTTCCCCATCCCTTGCTGTCATGCAGGGTGTTGTGGGGACAGAACCCTAGAAAGCAGTTTCCAGGCTCTCGGCCTCACATAGAAAGGTGCTGGCTCAAGTAGTAAATGGCCATCAACTGTGATTGGATGGCCATCATTTGTGGCTAGTTGGCCGTCAGTTGTAACCAGTGAGCCATTGGCCACTAATATAACTGCTGTGACTACCCTAGCAGAAAATGGGGGCTAGCAAGAAGATGGTGGCTGAGCTGGCAAGCACGGATTGCAGTTAGCATGGTGGGCTGCGGACAGTGTAGATCCAGCCTCCAGTGAGACTATAGTGCCGCCAGCAAGGATATAGTAGTATGACTCCCCCATCTATGGCTCCATGGGTGTTCCTTTTTGGCCTCACCACATCCTGCATTCTTATGTGGGGAGTGGGAGCAGAGACCCTGCAGGCCGCCCTGCACGACAGGTGTCATGCAGGGTCTCTGCTCCTGCTCCCCACACAAGAATGCAGGATATGGTGAGGCCAAAAGGGAACACCCACGGAGACATAGATACGGGAATCATACCACTATATTCTCACTGGCAGCTGGATTGGAGACACAGGAAGCAGGAGCCACACGATCTGCAATCCACACTCTGTCCTTGCCAGCCACCATCTGCTTGCTAGCCCCCATTTTCTGCTAGCGTAGCCGTGGCGGTTATATTAGTGGCCAATGGCTCACTGGTTACAGCTGACGGCCAACTAGCCACAGCTTATGGCCATCCAATCACAGTTGATGGCCATTTACTACCTGAGCCAGCACCTTTCCACATGAGGCTGAGAGCCTGGAAACTGCACTCCTGGCTCTGTCCCCACACTTGCCCTATGTATCTTTTCCATCTGGCTGTTCCTGAGTTATATTTTTAAATAATGAACCAGTAATCTACTAAGTAAAATGTTTGTCTGAGTTCTGTGAGATGATCCAGCAAATAAATTGAACCCAAGGAGGGGAGTCACTAGAACCTCTAATCTATAGCCACTGGTTGGTCAGAAGCACAGGTGAAAACCTGGACTTGCAGTTGGCATCTGAAGTGTGTGAGTGTGTGTGTATGCAGTCATGTAGGACTGAGCCCTTAACCTGTGTAATCTAGCACTATCTCCAAGTCATAATATCAGAATTGAGTTGAATTGTGAGACACCCAGTTGGTGTCCAAGAAGTGCTTAGATGTATGAGGAAACCACCATCACCTATACACACACACACACACACACACATATTGAAATTGTGACCAGAACTTCTTAGAAAGCATACAGAAGGACTTTGCAATGAAGCATATCAGGGAGTTCCTAGAATTCTTTAAATAGTTTAGAATCTCTGGTTTTGAAACTTGCTGCAGAATTGGAAAGTAAAGATCCATGGGTTTAAAAATAGAAATTACGTTTAAAAGTTGTTTTATCCAATAGAAAAGAACAGTGGTTTCATATGAACTTCCCAGTGAACTTATTACTAACAAGAAAGGCAATTTTAAAATTAATGCTTTCTTACCATTGAAGATACAGCAATAGACTATATAACAGGCATTTTGAATTATATATAAATCATGAAGTCACTTCTGGTTTCTTGTACAAACTCCACAAGTTATAGAAATGTCAAAGGAGGCATTAAAATGCCATTACACAGGGGCGGCCGGATGGCTCAGTTGGTTAGAGTGCGAGCTCTGAACAACAGGGTTGCCGGTTCGATAACCACATGGGCCAGTGAGCTGTGCCCTCCACAACTAGATTAAAGACAACAAGCTGCAGCTGAGCTTCCAGAGGAGCAGCCGGATGGCTCAGTTGGTTAGAACGCGAGCTCTCAACAACAAGGTTGCCGGTTCAATTGCCGCATGGGATGGTGGGCTATGTCCCCTACAACTAAAGATCAAAAACAGCAACTGGATATGGAGCTGATATGTGCCCTCCACAACTTGATTGAAGGACAACGACTTGGAGCTGATGGGCCTTAGAGAAATACACTCTTCCCCAATATTCTTCAATTTAAAAAAAATAATAATTTAAAAAATAAATAAAACAAAATGTCATTATATAAACTTTGTTTTGTTTTGTTTTTTATTGGAGAAGGGGAACAGGACTTTACTGTGAAACAGTGTGTACTTCCGGGACTTTTTGCAAGTCAAGCTGTTGTTCTTTCAGTCTTAGTTGTGGAGGGTGCAGCTCAGCTCCAGGTCCAGTTGCCGTTGTTAGTTGCAGGGGACGCAGCCCACCATCCCTTGCAGGACTCGAACTGCCAACCTTGTGGTTGAAAGCCGGTGCTCCAACCAACTGAGTCATCTGGAATCTCAAGAGCAGCTCAGCTCAAGGTGCTGTGTTCAATCTTAGTTGCAGGGGGCGGAACCCACCATCCCTTGTGGGAGTTGAGGAGTCGAACCGGCAACCTTGTGGTTGAGAGCCCACGCTTCAACCAACTGAGCCATCTGGCCACCTGGGAGCTGAGCAGCAGCTCATTGATTTCTTTCTAGTTGCCGAGGGCGCAGCTCGCTGGCCCATGTGGGAATCGAACGGGCAGCCCTATTGCCCAGAGCTCATGCTCTAACCAACTGAGCCACCCATCCAACCCTATTCTTAACAGCTCTAGTAATGGTTGTATCAGCAGAAAGACCCTTCTCAAAATTAAAAATTATTTTTGATCTTACATCTACCAAGAACAACTGACATTGCTTTCAATCATATCATTGAAAGCAAAGTTGCTGAGTTTTGATGAATTTGTAGGAAAGTGAGTCAGAAAAATTGCATGATTAATCAAGATATCACATTAATGAAGTCTTATTATTTATTGCATTATATAAAATTATACACCCAAAATATTAACAAACTCCACATGGCCTTTCTTCCCAGCACTTTACCTCTAACACCATAGGGTCTCTCAGGCCCTATGGCCCAAATAGCAGGGCTATTCACACTGGACTGTAGACCTGCTAAAAAGCCCTTTACTGTTATGACTACTTGAAGCTGGCAGGCTTTCAGATCACCCAGTGTGGGAGCTAGACCGTAGGGTGCCTCCATATTTATACTGTATAACTTCTTTCCCTTGAGTGTGGGCAGGAACTATGACTTGCTTTTAACCAACACATTATGGTAAATGGGATGTCACTTCATATTATGGATCCTTGATATTCTTAATGGTACAAATTGAGTAGTATCCTTGTTAGCCACCCATTCTATTCTGCCTCATGAGCATGCTGTATTCCATTAACTGTCCCCATAACTCTCTGCAGGTAAGGCCCTGTTATCCTACCAACCTGGCCACTCAATATTATAATTCCTTTCCTCTGGCTTCTGATGGTTAAACATGGCCACTTGCCCTCTATTGTTTTAGGATCCTATTATCCCCATTTCCATCAGTGAGCCTAACTCTGTAATGTTCTATCCCACTATCAGCTCTGGCCTGAGAGAAGAGCCACCACTGATGCTGGTAGCTTCTCTCCAGTGTGAGGGTTGGGAGTTCACCCGTCTTTGAAGTTGGACTACTCTGGGCAATAAGTCCTGGACCTAGTTCTCAGGTCTCTGTGTCATTCCCTGTGGATGTGAGAATCCTTTTGTAAAATGAGGTCCTATGTCTTTCACACTAAATTTTCCATTGGGAATTAATGCTCTCAGCTTTGCCTTATCTTTCCCTGGAACTTTAACTTAGAAATAGCCACCAAATTATATTGTCTTGTAGTTAATATTTCCCTCAAATTACTCAAAGTTCTCATAGATCTCACCAGTTAATCCAATCCAAATGGATAGCTAATGTTATCTTATCATCAGTGAAATTTAACAATTTTATGGCTGTTTTTTGCAAGGGGATGTGTGAACTCCTCCTACCACTAGTGATGGGCCTTCATTTCTAGTAAAAAGGTCAGTAATCCAGCTCCAAAACCTATTGTAGCACTACTTTCCCAGACCATTCCTAGTATTTACTGTGATGGAGATTAACATGAAGGATAGTTATTAGAGCATGTTCTTCAGATCAACACTTAGGGAAGGGAGAATGAGGAAGAAATATTGGCCAGAGAGAAAAGTTGAGAAAACTGCAAGCCCAACAACAGCTATAACTAAAGCTATAGGGACCCTGAAGCTAGATGACCCATCCGGGTTGGCCTGAGATGGCCAGGTTTTTGTATTGCCATACTGATCAGACATGGGTGTGGGACACCACAGGACGTAGGGGCTTTCTCTAGGGGAAGGAGACTTGAAAGTACTACTAGGTGAAAGCCACCTGCTGAAAGCACTCCTAGCAGCTGGCACAAAACTTCTTTCATTAAAAGGGCACTTGGGCAACGTATCACAGTATCTACCACAATAACTAATGAATTTAATTTCTCTCCTTCCTTCATGTGTAAAAGTCAGATATAGTATGAGAAACAGATACAGCTCCTACTTGACATACTGGAAAATTCTGGGCATCTAGTAAAAAAATATATATATTATCCTAAAAACCTGCAGAATGCAGGGTCAGCCCCATGTACAGATTAATTAGGGGTAATCTCTTCTATGTTTTCAGTGGCCCAGAGAAGCTTTATGCCTTAAAATTTCTACTCAGCTTAAGATCTCCACCCAACCTTAAAATCTCAACTATACTTTTAATTTCATCCCATTGCCCTCTCTTCCCACACTCTAAAAAATAAATGTAGGCAATTATAAAACTTCATAAATGCAGTAATTGAAGGTAAAAAGCTCCCACCTAAATGCCATATGCTAAAGGCTATGTCACTCAGGAAAGAAGCCTAAAAGCTGAATTAACAGCTGGGTTAGTATTCTTAAAATCTATCTGATCAGCATCCTTGAGGAAGATCCAAAGAGATACAATGATTAAGGTGCCCCTCAATCCCAGGTAGGGGTGGGTGGTGGGTGGGGTCGGGGATTTGTGTAGCCAGATGACGGTACACAGAGTGTAGGTCTGAGGTGCCCCTCCTGCACACACATTCATATGCAGAATCACTATGGCACCAGATAATCGCAGATCTTTTCTTACCTAATAGCCTACAAATAAGGTGCTTTTGGAAGACATGAATACTGTACGCCTTCAGAAGAGATCCGAGGGACATTGGGAAGGAGTGGTTTTACTCTAGCTCGCTTCTGCTGCAAAAATTTGCCCTAGTTCCCAGGAGTTAATATGTTGGTTTTGTGTGTCCTGCTCTAATTTGGTAAAGACTTTTGTTTTTAATTAACCAGTTAGGTCTCCATGATGGGGAGTTGAGAGGCAGGGAGGGATAGCAATTCAGAAGCCCGGCAGCCCTGTGTTTTGAATTCCAGCTGCCTATAAGCGTATGACTCAGCCTTTGAGAAGCAGAGGCCTGATTTTAGAGAAGGAATTCCCCATAAAGTTGATTCCCTCTTTCCCACTTCCCCCATGGTGGGGAGGTATGAAAACCACCTGTCACCATGAGGAGTCAGAACTAACAGCCAGGACTGCAGGGCAGATGGAGAAACACAGGCAGACTGAGGAGAGAGTAAGGATGAGGATGGTAGATTCCCTTTTCCCATTTCCCCCTTTTATAACTTGTAACCTTTTAACACAAACTTTCCCCAAGATTCTTATTCCTGTGACGCTTTACTTGTTATTCCAACTTATTCATAGATGTGCTAAATGAATATAGTAAATGCCTGCTTAAGGTGGACCAGATGGCTTGATGACTTCATTTACTTTCTCTCTTTGGGAAAACAATTGAAAAGAATTGCAGCTACTCATTCTCCTGCAGGCAGGGGTGTGCAGCACTCGCTTCTGAAAATGAAAAGACAAACATGCTTATTGTGTGTCTGGAAGCTCTGGGGATTCTGGAGACACCTTCTGCTCCACCATTTTATGCAAGAACATAAGGAATTAATTGTACACCTTGCTGAGGGAAAAGGGCACATCGCAGTTTCCAAATATCGAGATCTTTCTTTTAGGATTAGAATATGTAGGTGACACAGAGAAAATACTTTCAAGATGTTGTGGGGGGGAGGGGACCACCTCAAGACTCCCGCTCTTTAAAACTTAATATTATTCAGCACCTGCATAGCTTCATATCTCTGTGGGTAGGAGTGTCTATGGTTTCTCAGAAACCATAACCCAGACATTCATAATCAAATGTCAGTTCTCCCAAAAGATACAGAAAGAAAGCATGGGAGAAGACATAAGAACTTATCCCAAGAGTTTCAAAATATTTCCAGATATGAGAGCTTTAAAGAACAATTTCCTCCTTGGGGATTGCCAGGCTTCTCAATCGGAAATTTCAGCACACTGCTTTGCATTTCCAATTCACACTGGACCCTGGTGTGAGTCCAGCAGGAGACTGGCTTTCTCTGCCTGTAAAGAGGCACTCAGACAACCAGTGGGGAAAGACCAAACCGGGGAATAGATGGGATATTTGCAGTCATGCCTGGGTTCAGATCCATTCCTGACTCTTCGTTCTGTGCTCTTTCTGTGCCTCAGTTTCCCCATTTGCCAAATGCGGTTGGCAATATTTACCTCACATGGTTATTGGGATGATTAAATGAGCATAATAAGCAATAAACTCCCTGCACAAAGGAGATATTTAATAAACCCATGTGTAGTTAACTCCGTGACAGCAGGACTGTCTTGATTACCAACACTTCCCGGAGCTCGGTATGTAGTAGGAGTTCAAGAATATTTATGGAATAAATACATCATATTCATTCTTTTGCATTTTCCATCACTGTCACTCTAAAAATTAGACAAAATGTTTCACCACCTATGAAGGAAGCACTATATTTCCTTATCAGGAACAGCCATATGAGAGCCTCACTTTCTAGATGCATGTACTGTACCTAATATCCCACTGGTGGGAATGTCAATTGACACAACAATGTTAGAGAACAACTTGGAAAAGTATCTTACTAAAGTTGCACATGCACGCACCTTGAAACCAGCGATTTCATTCCCAGGTATATAGCCCTAAGAATATATCTTTATACACAAGGCTACATATACCAAAATATTGATGTTTGTAATAGCAAAAAAATGGAAAACAACCTAAATGCTGAGATCTTTCCCCACTTACACTCAGCATCTCAGCATCAAGCCACCGTAGCTTTGAACTGTGTCTGTGAGCATCTGTGCTTTAACTTGATGTATTGTGTGCATCCGTTAGGAAGAGCTGGCCTAAAGTATGAGAAAAGGCTAGGAGAGCTCATGAGGTATTAAGACTTAGTGGAAAACTGTTCATAATGAAGTGTTTACATTGTGATTAATGAAATAATGACTTTGTGTGTGTGTTAAAGTTGCCTGCATCCACTGTTTTTACTATTTTATGCAGAAAGAAAGAATCTTGAAAGCTGACAAAGTTACTATCGGTTCTGCTAGTAGAAAAGTGATCTCTTTTAGTAGGCATCCAGTAATAAATAAAATGGAAAGTCTGTTGTTTGAGTGGATTGATGGGTGTACAAATTGTGGTGTTCTGTTATTTATACTTAAAGAGAAATCCATCAGTCTTTAATAAGTCAAACTAATTTGTACATACGAGTACATTATCTCTACTTTATACAGGCTATGTATTTATCATGTCATTCCTGCTTTTATTATATGTTAGTGTTATTTTAGACTTATGTGTTATTTGTTATAATTTGGTAGCTTATTTTTTGGGTCTGGGAGCACTCAAAATTTTTCCACATGAATTAATAGTAGTTGCTTCTTTGCTTTATGCCATTTTGTTTTACGAGAGGATTCGTAGGAACACTACTTTCGGATAGTGGGGGAAACATGTATTGCGTAGGGGGTACAAACATATAATTAAAGCATAAAGAAATGCAAGAAATGATAAACACTATATTCAGAATAGTCATTCCCTCTAAGATGGAGGAAGGGGGTTGAAATCAGAGAAGATAATTTGATACAGAGGAATTTGACACAGGTAAGTATTGTGATATAAGGTGTTTTAGAAAAGTGGTGAGCACAAAGGTGTATTCTTTTCATATGTCTCCAAAAATGAAAATTATGCTTAAAAAAAATCTTGTCATGTAAGAGCTGGAGGAATCCTACAGCATTAGCTCCACCTCCCATTCTAAAGATAAGCAAACTTCAGCTCAGAGAAGTGAAGTAATTTGCCTAAGGGTGTACAATCAGATGGTGACGGAGGTGGGATTAAAATCCCTATTTTCCAGGTCCCATGCCAGAAATTTTACACTGCTCTTTGTAATTGCATTTGGCCCAGTTCCTTTTTCCTTCTTGTAGGGAGGAAACTGAACATACGTGTGAGCAGACCTTCTCATGCATCCCAGGTGAGCCACACAGAGAAGGTACAGAGAAAGTGTTCCTGAGTCCGGGAAGGTGATATGTTCTTGAAGAGCTGTTTAAGCAGTTTCTCAAAGGCTTCGACTTTCCAACCTTGGAAAGATCATGGGGCATCAAGGTCATCTGGACTTGCTCACACGTTTACTCCCAGTCCCCGGAAAACTAGGACTAAACGTGGCAAATCTGGGTTTTACTCTCAAGACCTTCAGATTTTTAGGGAAATGTAAAGCTTTATGTCCTTGGAAGTCTCAAAGTAGGAGAACATAGATAAAGATTTCAGGATTTAGTATTACGGCAACGGGTTTATGACAATACAAATGAAGCCTTGGTGCATTTTGTTTCACGTATACAAACAAGACACAAATGGCACCCTAAATAAGGTAACATCAATGCCCTTCTACATGTGTGATGTCAGGACTCATGTATACTATACAATGAAGGAAAAACTCTACGCTTTTCAGTTCTCCCTCCCATTAAGTTTCAAAGCAAATCTGGGAAGTTAAGTTTGCCTTTTTACTAATGATAAAATCATCCCAGCGGTATTAGTGTCTGTTCCTCCTTCTCCGTGTTCTGACACCTTTTTGGACTTTTAACCAAAGCTTTTCATGCACGTCTTTTGTGTTGCACATGTACCCTAGAGACACAGAGTGAGTCATCTGATTTCTTGATGGAAAAAGTTGGAAGTTTCCCTATTGAACCAACCCTCACCTTTATCTTGGGAACTTTCTCAACCTCCTTCCCTAATCCATGAGTCACGTAGTTGTTGCTCTGTCTTGGCAACAATCTGTCACTGAGGCTCAGAGCAGGGCACCATCTAGCCAGCTCCACACCCCTATTTCCTCCCCAATCACAGTGAGCCTTCAGCCCAAGGCCAAGGAATGGCTGAACTCATCTTCCCTTATCTCTCTTCACACTCTTTTGTTTAAAAGTCCCTGCGTTGTTTGGGCTTGGTCTTTCTTTTTTCTCTTTTCCATTTCTTCCTCTAATAAACACTCCCAAGTCAATCGATGCCCATATTGAAGTTTCCTCAGAGAACTTTTCTAGAACAGATTCATTTCTATTAGAATTTTGCTCAAGAAAATTTCCTAGGTAGGGTGCAGTCACTGGGTCTATACTTATTAATCCACAACATTCCTATCATGTTGCAAAAATGTTACATGCCCTCAAGGGCCAACATAGAACTGTATCTGATGAAGTTGAAGATGGAGAACCTAGAGGTTGTTTTTCAACCTAAGTTAAAATTCATACCTCCCGTTCTCTTGTTTTTTGATTTGTTTGTTTGTTTGTTTGTTTGTATATGTTTAGGCTGGGACCCCATGCCAATTGTACCATGTTTCTATGCCAGGGTAAGTCTATGTGTCTTGTTTCCCTTCACCATGTTGTATAGATCCTTGAGGAGAAGAGTGTGTGTGTGGTATACGGGAGAATGAGTTAGAATCTGTGAACGGCTCGAGAGAAGCCCACTGGTCTCTCCAGACAGGAAGCCAGATACAAAAGGCTGGACCTCTTGTGCTGTGGGCAGGATTCATGGTCCAGCGACACCCAAACCCTTACAAGAATGAAAAGCAAGCTGAGTGAAAAGCACAGGTCTTTTCTCATGGCCATTGCCACATGCACGAAACTGGCCCCTGCGGCAAAGCAAGGCTAAGCTAACCCAGAGCAAAGCCCACATGGGGCCATTTGGGTGGCATTTCATGTCCACGAGGGGCCTCACATGAGGTCATACAAAGACTCCCCAAGAAACATGAAACGGAATGAAAGGACATGTCATACAACTCTGATCTTAGGTCTTATTCTCAGACCTTATTTCTCTTTTCATAATAAATTAATATTTTTAGCAAATTCTGAAAAGCTTTTTGTGAATGGCTTAATTACATCATTATCACACTTCTATTTGTTAAATGAAACATGTAAAACAGACTTCAGTTTTTACAACCATGTTTTATGATTTATTCATTTTTAAATATACCTTGGAAATTCATAGTTTATATGTTTTAAATAGACTTAAATTTTACTGAAACATATCTGTATTTTAAACATATGTCTTGGCAAATGCTGCCTCGTTTTGTTTCTAGCTATAAGGATCACTGAATGTGCAGAAGCAGAGGTAAAAGGTAAGTTGATATCTTCGGGAGTTTCCTTTTTACTCTGAATTTTCCTTCAGAGGGGTTGAAACATAAGACCGTAGAACTCACAAAAATGAAGCAGTAGAATGATTCTTTGGTCTTCTGAGCATAATCACATTTACCTCATTTTTTTTCTTTTTCTTTTTTTATTTCACCATAAAAGAAGCTGCCACATAAACCCCATAAATTGACCTGGGTCTTGCTGACAGAAGACACAGAGCTGGAAGGAAAGGGTTCATCACAAGTAAGAAAAACACGAAGAACCAAACAGAGACATTGGGGAAAAAAGAAATAGAAAAATCATTGGATTTCTTTCATAAATATTTGGGACTTCGAATGTCATGTTTGAAGTATACCAGGTGACAAATTCTTTTCTTGTTGGTACAAGTTGGTAACTGGAACTTCTACTCAGATGAAACCACAAGAATTCTTTAAAAAAATTTTTTTTTCATTAGTTCCTCGTGTACAAAACACTGTAATAGACATTTATCATTTATACCCCTCACAAAGTGATAACTCCCCTCCCCCAATCTACTACAAGCATTCTCAGACAACACACTAACCAGCGATTCCCCACCTCACCAAGGGCCATACAGACCCGCAAGCTAATTGGTGAATTCCAATAGATCAGGAATCTGAAGATTCCTTGATATCTTATGGGAACGCTGGGTTGTAACAGAGACAAAACAATTTCCACCCAAACACCCGCATTGTGTGGGCCCACCTGGGGGCAAACTTCCCATCACCTCCTCAGGTGAATCCTTGCTACCACTCTCTGCCTTTCCTGCCCTCCCAGGTCCTAAAGTTGTGTCTCTTTAAGTGCTCAGAGCTCTAAGCTGGTGAAGGGCCATTGACATTTATGCAATTTTTTTCCTTTTTTTGGAGGGGGGCCCAAGACTGAATCAGACTAACGATGAAACAAACAGTATTTTTCTAGCTCTACTCCCACCTCAAATTCCTAACAAATACTCCTGGAAGTTTCCCAGGCAGTGTCTCACGTGTGCTCCATGAGCCAGCTCTTGGAGCTGTAGGTTCCCATGCCGATGCCTCCTGTCCCTAGGATGTACCCGAGGCCACTGATGCACAGGTGATGATGCTGAGGCCAAGAGTACGCATGTCTGAGTGGCTCCTTTCCTCCAGGGGCTGTTCTTGTAGGCCCCTGCTGTCATAAGCCATCTCAACCCTGTGTTTACAGTTTCAAAATCTCTGTCCCTATTTCCTTTTACTACTGACGCTGCTGGGTCACTGTTGCTGGGGCCTTACAATATTAAAGTCATATCCAGATTCTGATAAAATGGCTTTCTAATTCTTGGCTCACTTTTCATGGCATACTCCTCCAGTTGAGCTGCAGAGCACGTGGAGTGACAGGATTGTGTTGTAATCCCTCCAATTCTCTAACCCATGCTCCAAATCTGGGTGCCTCGAAACCCTTCCCAGAAGGCTCCTTGGGGCTTCTTGCAAATTGGTCTCAGCTTCTTCAAACACCTCAGCACACGCTCTCACCCCCTTGTAATCCCTGAGCCTTCAATGGACATTCGGACAGAATCCATGCTATGGATGTGCCCCCCACACCCAATCGGTATCTAATAAATGTTTGTAAAAGAAATTAATGACTCGCACTAAATATGGGCAGCCCTGGCAATGTGTTGCTTATCATTGCGGTGTGTCTGCGTTCCCACTTTGAGGGTAGAGAATGAGACAGATGAGGTCACAGAACTCGGTCTTAGGGTTTTATTTCTCAAATTTGCCTCTACAGGAAGACTTCTTGACAGGAGGACACCGTGGCTGCTGTTCATGCCGGAGTGTGGTTCTCAGTGCCCCCTGTACAGGAGGATTATCCCAAGCTCCACTTCCAGACAATCACGTCGATTTATCTGGGGTTTGGCTCCGGCCTCCAGGTTGTGTTCCGTTCCCCAGTGATCTTCATGAACCTGAAGCCTCCAAGTGCTGCTTCAGAGCAAACACATAAACATACAGACACAAAACTCTGAAGAGGACTCAAGCAGCTTATTTTATCATTTTTACTCTTATAGTACTTTTCTAGTGTATCAAGATTTTGATTTCGAAAGTGACAATGTTCACTGTAGCCATTCAAACAATGAAGACGGGCATCACAGTGAGGTACAAATACCATCTCCCTCCAGCCCAGCCAGCCCAGGAAGGAAGGGTAGTAATGTCCCATTTATTCTCTCAGAACTCTCTCTGTATTCATGAAAATTCTATGCCTACATATACACAAGTTACTGGCTAATTCACTTGGAAACATAATGTCTTTCTTTCTTGCGTTGCCTTGAACACGACCATTCTCCTTTTCTGGCAGAGACATACCTTTGCCTTGGGGAGAATTATGTTTCCAACAGGAGGAACCAAAAGAGCCAAGTCAGTGTATCCTTCTGACAAACAAAGATAGAATCTCTGAACCTACAGAAAGATTATTATCTTTGGCAAGAGAGAAACTTTTCCTAAATTTTTAAGCAAGGCCTGCTCTCCTTTCTCTTCCTGACTCAACATCACCATTCTGCATTTCTGAGTTCTTCTCTGCACTATAAAAGGGACCAAGAAAATGCATTCTTCAGATTTCTATATGGTTCTGGGTCTGAGTCTGCCAGGAAAAGGAGGTGACGGAAGATACTGAAAGGCCTGCAGGCTGGCACAGGCTGGCACAGGCTGGCACAGGCCTAGTAAGCCACCAAGGCTGGAGCCTCAGCAGTAAGAGTGTAGCTCATGATCAGCAGGAGAGGAGAACCCCATTACACTCACTTATTTAAGAAATAATTCTCATGCACTGATGGTGTGCTTGACACAGTTCTGCTACTGGGGAGGTAAGAACAAACCAAACAACCCAAAATTCCTGTCCTCATGGAGCTTCCTTTTGAGCAGGGACTTCAGGGGAGACTAAGCTTGTGTTCAATAATCAGTGGGACAAAGCCTCTCACCCAGAGCCCAGTGGACAATGATAGCACCTGGATGGTGCCCATTGTCCCACGGGTGCCACCCTTGCCTATTGTCCCATGTCAGCCAGAGCCTTCAGCAATAATCTAACCAGACACCATCTTGGGAGAGGGATAGGGAGAAGGAGAGTTAAACTTTGAATTTACAGTCTAGTTACCCCCAGAGAGACCAGGCTAAACTGGGGCAGGAAGTGCTTTATACTCACAAAGAGACTAGAATATCAAAAAAATCCATTGAGTAGCACTTTTAAGTTTCCCATTCTCTACACATTTAGAGAGTCAGAAGGAAGATTTAATTACTTATAGAAAATAAGTACATCCAAGTAACAGTACTTAAAAGTTCACCATTGGGCTGGCCCAGTGGCTCAGGCGGTTAGAGCTCCATGCTCCTGACTCCAAAGGCTGCCGGTTCGATTCCCACATGGGCCAGTGGGCTCTCAAACACAAGGTTGCCAGTTCAACTTCTCGAGTCCCACAAGGGATGGTGGGCTCTGCCCCCTGCAACTAAGATTGAACAGGGCACCTTGAGCTGAGCTGCCGCTGAGCTCCCAGATGGCTCAGTTGGTTGGAATCCATCCTCTCAACCACAAGGTTGCCGGTTTGACTCCCGCAAGGGATGGTGGGCTGTGCCCCCTGCAATTAGAAAACGGCAACTAGAAAACGGCAACTGGACCTGGAGCTGAGCTGCACCCTCCACAACTAAGATTGAAAGGACAACAACTTGACTTGGAAAAAAGGCCTGAAGTACACACTGTTCCCCAATAAAGTCCTGTTTCCCTTCCCCAATAAAAACCTTTAAAAAAAAAAAAAAAACAGTTCACCATTATTTCACATGCAGATTTGTTTTTGTTTTTGCTTTGTAAAAGTAGAATTCTACCCTTACACTTCAATCTCCAAATTGTCATTCATTGTTCTCTGTGTGTCCCTGGAGGATCTGCCCACCAACCAGTTCTTGCCACTTTGATCATTTACAGTAGGTGGGTGCAAAGGAAACACGACATCACTAGTGGGAGGAGTCTGAAGCCCTAGGGAGGCTTCCAGAAAGAGGAAACCACTCTGGAGAGGTTGGTTATTATTGCAATTATACCAGTGAATGAGGATTTATGTACTGAGTGACAGTGCAGGGTAGTTGCATGGTGAGCTCACCCACTTTGTGTCTAAGTGGGGCAGCACAGTTCAGAATTATGTCAGGAACGGCACCAAAACTTTGGCTTCAGGTTTTTTATACTGAAACACACAACTAAGATGGGCTGATTATAAGGGAGGAGAAGGCGCAGAGTGGTCACTGCAAAGTAGTAAGAATCTGAACTATGGAGTACTTGAAAGGAATGAAGTCTTGTGACATTCAAATTTGGAAACTCACTAGTTATTAAATATTTACAAGAAGCCCTGATGCTTACAGAGAGAATGCGAGTGAATAAAGGAGTGAGTGAGTGAGTGAGTGAGTGAGTGAATGAGACTCACTGGGTTTCTCAGGGTGAAGGGAACATACCGCTGTGAAAGAATATTTGGGGTTATAAGAGCATAGTGTATTAAAAAATATAAAATTGCATAGCAAAAAGTGATTCCATTTGCAAGTTTCTTCATACATTCTGATCCCCTAAAGGAGGAAGACCCAATACAGGACAATTATTTGATCAACACTTTCTAACCCTTACTAGTCAGAGAGAGAGAGAGAATGTTTCAGGCTGCGAGGCTTCAGCTGGCAATGTCTAGCCAGAAGTTGGTAATTTGTACTGTTTCCTTTGAATTGATGTTTACTAGTAGCTTTTATTTATGCCTGGAGTCTTGTTTTCCATTTATCTATAGATATGAAATCTCTTTTAGAAATATATTTATTTGTATAAAACAGAGATCAGATATAAAGAAAAGTAAAAATTTAGAGTGTGTTGATTAAACAACAGATGTTTGAGAAATAGTGTTAACAGATAAACAATACATATATCATGGTTCTTTAAATATTTTTGTTCTTTAAAGTTGATCAAGTGTGTCCCTTGTTTACACTAGTACTTGTTAGCATATTATTTCTTTATAGATGCGTAAAAAAGCAAGTCATTTCTCCCAATGCAGGGACATATAGCACTTTCCCAATGACATAAGCTAAATTTAACGGGGTTTTATTGTAACAGAAACCAAATGTGGAGCATTAGTCCCCAATAAAGTAATGTTCTCCCAAGAAATTCATTTTATGATGAACAAATTTAGATGAGGTTACTTGTTTGGAAAGCTTCTAGGAGCCTTGAATATCTAGTGTAATTGATAGAGCACAAAGACTAGTATGTTTATGTTCCATCCCGTCTAATAAGTTTTCCTTTTTCTGTGGCTGGTCCTGTGACTGCAAAATAAGAATGGAAGGGGAAAAATACGTGGCTTACTGTGGAAGTGCTATGGGGGTGGGGTGGGAAATGGATGGATGGGCTGAAATAAATGGAGAAGAAAAAAATTAAAATGGATAGAATCTTGGCAGAGGAAGGATTTTATAGATAACCCATTCCAGGAGATTGCAAAAACAATATCCTTTGGAAACACAGATGTGTGTTCAATTGCTGGCTTCACAACTTACCAGCCACAAGTCAGAATTTCCCCATTAGTGTAATGGGATCATTCATCTGGAGAAAAGGCAGGAGTGGGGAGGGAAGGATGGGGGAATATGTCAGGAAATTGCTCTGGGTGGTTGATTGAGACAGGAGTCCCCTCAGTAAAAGAATTTGGGGGGTGGCCAGTTGGCTCAGTGGTTGGAGCGCAGTGCTTGTGGCACCAAGATCACCGGTTGGATTCCCACATGGGCCAGTGAGTTGTACCCTCTGCAACTAGATTGAAAACAACAACTTGACATGGAGCTAATGAGTCCTGGAAAAACACACAGTTCCCCAATATTCCCCAATAAAATTTAAAAAAAAAGAATTTGGAAGTCATATTGTTCAATCGGAGCAATTAGGGTCTATAGAAATTGTTCTCATGAAGATCAATCAAATTCTATCTGTTGTCAGAAATATTTTCAGAGTGTAACTAGAGAGCAACATAATTGTTTGTTTGTTTGTTTAAGAAAAGCACAGTAATATTTTTCAAGGGCCTATCAAATATTAAATTGTGGTCTAAAATCATAACCATCTTTGCCTGTGAAGACATGAATGCTGGTTTCTCTTATAGTTTGGGGAATTGGGGCCTCTTTCTAAGCATCTATGGATTTCAGAACTGCAGGATCCAGGCACTGCTCTCAGTCAGCTGTGTTAAGGGGAGATGATGTTGGCCAAATTGCCTGTCCTACAGCCATGAGTCATATTTTCAACATAAAAGGTGTTTACCTACAATGAGTGATTAGCTTTAATCCTCTATCATTTCTTACAGATCAGGAGCCCTTGGATCTAAACTAATTTGCATGTCTGTCACAAGGGGCTGGCGTTATGCTGAAAATCTGGCCCCAGCATGTTAGCAAATGCAATCTAAACATTGTTATCTTTACTCAGTGGGGACAGTCCCCTAAATGAAAGCCAGTGATTGAGAGTAAGTAGAAGAGGAGGAGGGCAGAGCAGTCTCAGTCTTGGCAACAAGTCTCTTGGTGGACGACAGCACAGTCTGCTTTGGGTCCGCACACATGTGGCAGACAGTGGGTCTGTTTAAGGCAGGGAGAAGTACGCAGACAAAACCCAGACTTGGCAGAATGGGGCCCCTACACTCATTCTTGAGATCTAGGTAAAAGAGGGCTGGGAGTCTAAGATGAGGCAAGGACGTCTAATGCAATAGCTAATCAAAGAAACCAGACAACCCTCCTGTCCAAAGCAGGAATTGGGTAGGTTAACCTTTCTGACTGCCTGAAGGGTGTGAGACAGGCCCACAGCCATGGCAACTTTTCCTTATTTCATTGAAATACCAGAACCAGTTCATCACAGTGTGCTACCAAATTTATTTCTGGGGTCAGGAATTCTAGTCTCAGGCATCAAGAAAATAGCAGAGTGGCCAGATGGCTCAGTTGGTTAGAGTGAGAACTCTGAACAACAGGGTTGCCAGTTCAATTCCCATATTGGCCAGTGAGCTGGGCCTTTCACAGCTAAAATGAAGGACAATGACTTGGAGCTGATGGGCCCTGGAGAAACACACTGTTCCCCAATATTCCCCAATTAAAAAAAAATAGCCTCATCCTTAAAATTCTTATAGCTTACATTTTTCTTAGCTCACTATCATGCCACATTAATTTTAGAGAGCCTTAGAAGAGGATGCATTTTGAGGTCACCAATTTAGTGAGAATAACGTATGGGAAAGCACGTTGTAACTGGAAAGCTTTACGCAACTCTTTGAAGAGCAGGCTCATTAATAAATGATCCAGGCCTGGGGCGATGCCTTCAAGGAGCTCAGCTAGGGAGGCTTCAGGAAGGAGCAAGGAAGATAGGGGTCTATGAGTTGCTTGGGGGCCAAATTCCCATTCCTGACTCAGCCAGAGCTAAACCATTCTAAACTAATGTTCATATTGGGGTTCTAAGTCAGATTCTTTTTAAATTAGGGACATTTCTAAGGCTAAAATCACCATAATAACAACTTACGTGACCCAATCTCTCCATTTTTCCAGTGAGGACTTCGACAAGAATTTTGTCCAATTGCTGTCAGATATATGTATACAACAGTGATCAGGAGACAGTTCCAGATCTCCTGGAAGTCACATTGCACTAGGGTGGAGATGGAAGACATACAGGCATTAAATGCAGCGTTGCTAAATTATATAGTAGGATGAGCTCTAGATGAGCTTGGAATGCTCGAGTGCTCAGTTAAACTCTTTAGAAGTCCTTACTCCCTGTTAGGCTTCAAGAGATCCTCTAGGTTTACAGATACTCTGAAGCTCTCCTTACCCGGGGGATGGAGAGTGCCTAGGTGCAGGCGACTTGGGATTGCCACTTTCGTGAAAGCTGCCTGGTAGGCTTGCTGCTCTCCAGTAGCCCTCCTCTTGATTCACTTGCCAGACACCTCCTAACAGCAGATCCACTCACAGAGAACTAATCTGGATCTGTGAGTGCACATGACTCCTCAGATCCAGAACCCTCTCCTTCTTACCATTAACCTGCCCCTGCCCCAGGTGTCTTAAGTCCATGCCTTCAACCTCTTAATGTTTTAGCTCAAAACCCCTATGTCTCTTCTAATTGAACCTCACCCCTATGAGACATGCTCCCAAACCATTTCCAACAGAAAACATGTCCCTCTCTCAAGGGTACAATGCCCTTGGACTTTAGAAAGAATCGCCTGATCTGCATTTGGTGGGAAAAATGGAGGGAAAGAGGTATATTTTCACTGTGAGCTGGAAAGAATCACCCTTGCGTCAAGGATAGAGTCCACAAAAAGAGGAAGAAAAGAAAAATATATAGAGAGATTTCCATATACTAATGATATGTTGAATATTCAAACACTGAAATACTGCTACAGTTCCCATTGTGGTAAAGGGTTTGATAGAGGAATATGGAGTGAAGTGAGGACTTATACCAAAGGGGTTCTGACCCAGCCCAGGAGATCAGGAAGTCATCCCTAAGAGGCCAAGGAGAAAAGAGAGTGTTCTCAGCAGAGGAAACAGTATGTGAAGAGGACCTGGGGCAGTATGTGACCTGGTATAGTTAAGGAACTGCATGAAGGCCATTGCAGTTGAAGATAAGAGAACAAAAGGGAGAAGGAGGGGGATGAGCCGGGAGAGGTAAGTGAGTCATTCATGGTCTTGTAGGCCATGTCACAGAGTGGCTCCATTCTACGGGAGCAGTGAGCTATAAAAGTTACTGATTTGTATTTACAAAATTGGAAGAAGGTAAGGATTGATGTGGGTAGATGAATTAGGAAAGTATGGCAGACACTTGGGAGAGAAAGAATGTTGCCTTACTGTCTCCAGAGGCTCACAGGCATGTCCAAGAAAGGACTCAACCCAGAGCAGCAGTGACCATGTTCTTGTCTTAGCACAGAAGGAACTCAAGAGAGAGGCAGATGCAAGAAAGCACAGGAAGTTTATTGAAACAAAAGTACACACCTGAGAGGGAAGTGCGGGCCACCTCCCGGGGGCAGGTTTTGGTAATGTCCCATTGTAGTGACCACAACGTAAAAGAGATTATAATGACATTATAATTAGCTCAAGGTCTGGTCCTGGTCAAGGGGATTAGTCTTGCTGGATGGAACTGGTTTTTCTTCTTCTCCAGCTGCTGTGCTGGGAACAGTCACTTGTCACTTGTGTAACCAGTGAGGCACCTCAGCTGTATCCTGGAAGGGGTTGTCAATTTCCTAGGCTACATGTCCTATGTCATTACCTTAGCTGATGGCAATAGATGTGGGGAGGTGTGGATGAATTCCTGAGATATTTAGGTGGTAGAGTTATTGGGGACTGCTTGGGTTGCATCAGAAGACAAGGGTATTTGAAGATTGACTCCAAGGTTAGTCATGAGAAAAATAAGGACTATTGACTGAGAGAGGGAAGAAAAGAAAGAGAGCATCATGAGTTCTGCCTTGGACATGTTGAATTTGTGATTCTTGTGAGCAACCCCATCCAGAGCTGCTGTATACACAGGTGATGTACTACAGAGATCCAGGGGGCTCCTGTCGAGAGCACACAGTTCAGTATTACCAAGGGCAGCCATACAAGGCAGTCTCTACCTTCAGGTTCCCAAAATTCTGTGGCTATAACTGGCCATTTTCAAAAAGTAATCTTCTCTAGGATTTCTTTGAGGAAGGTCATGCTTTTGGCCTGCGACTTTGAAGTCAGGTGTTAATGGTACCCAGACAGTGAGGGAGACATAAAAAATAAAAATCAAAGGGAAAGGTTTAAGAGACATCCTTAAGTTCTTATTTCAGGAACAAAAATGTGGCGGGGGGGCATGGAGAGGGGCAGTATCTGTTAATGTTTCTCACTGCTCAGTAAGTGTTTAAAATTCCATTCACAATTTAGCAACAAGGAGAGACTTTCTCACATTTTAGGGCACATTTCAGAAGAAATGTGTTCAACCAGGGTTTCTCAGAAGTCAAGAGAAGCCTCTTTCACTTATTTGAAACTCCTGATATATTAAAATTATTTTTAATGCCAAAACAAAGATTAAAAAATTGTGCCATGTTTTAACTGTTTACACTGAAGAATTTAATGCTCTTAACAAACATGCAACACATATGATCCAGCCACTCATAAGGCTATTGAGAGATCTATAAACGGTATTAGGTCATAGTTCAATACAGGCAGTGTGGGCTGGTAACAGGTATGAAAATATAATTAAAAAAAAAAACTTAAAAACAATTCACACAATATATAGTGAACATGTGCCAAAGATTTATTTGACTCATGAATAAGGAAACAGAAGGATGACAACACCCGTTCAAAAGGAGAATATAAAAACTTGGGAATCTTGAGGTCAATGGGAAATACAGGAATGTAAAAATAAGATCACTAAATTAGATACTAACTGGCAACAGTGCCCCTGAGCAATGAAATCATAACCTTTGGCTATCTATTTTGTCTCAGAGTCAGAAAGAAATTCATCACACCTTATCAGTTTCACAGGATGGGAAATGTCTGGACCTTAATCCATTGTGCAAACGAAATTACATTCCCCTAGAGTCAGATGTCCCTTGAGCAGGATTGTGAGGCAGTCCTTCAGCATGACATTAGAGGACACTTAGTCATCCTTTTGCCTTGTTTCTAAGTTACGGATAATTTTTCCTAGCAGGATACATACACTTTTAAAACTGTATGGACATCTTCCACTTTTGGTCCTGTCACTGTGTGTCTGTGACTGGTTGTCCTTTGTGCCCAAGAAGGCAGTGCAAATAGCCAGTGCAAATGCCCCAAGTGGCACCCTAAGTTTTGACAGTAAAATTCATGAATACTGGTCAGAGGCGTCAAGCTCAAAAATGAAAAACTGTTCTTGCACAATTGATAGTTGTTTAATAATGAATGGAAGAGTCACAAGGCATATTTCTCATGTTTAAAAGCGCTGCTGTGCTCTCCTGTTGGACGTGAGGATTCATCAGAGAAAACTGTTGAACAGTGAGAAGAGGCAGTATAAAGTGAGAGCTTTTTCAGGCAGCAGTACCTGAGATGTGAAATTCAGTAAGGAGAAGTAGGGACAGGCTGAGATTTTTATATACTAGAAGAGATTGTCTCAGAATGTTATTTTTAACACAAATTCTGAGTGTGATCAAACACACCCATCCGGTACTAAAATCTCCCCAGAGAATATGATGAGGGACTCCATCTGGGAGTATGCTTTGATGTTTGAAATCTACATGAAATAGTCCTCATTTTATGGAGTTCTATTAAATCTGCAACATTTATGCTAGCATGGTTTTCATATGCAAAACCAATTCTAAATTCACTTTGAAAATAAATTACAGGAAAATGACAGGACAAGTTAAAAATACAACGTTGAAAGTAGACAAATACTCACCCCAAGTCAACTCCTTTCTAATTCAGCATCAATTCTGAAAAAGATCCAGACAATGAAGAAGCCGATGCAGCCCCACAGTCCCATGCGGATACTATTTTGAGCTCTAGCTTAGCACAAACAGAAGTGCCAAGAAGAACTGAGATCTGTCACCTGCATTTTCTGCAGAGAGTTGCTGAAGGCAGCTTTAACTGCCTTGTGAACAGAGTTTGCCAGCCTCACCTGGAAGGAATGGGACATTTGGGTGGTATTTAAATAGGGCCAGGTTCTATCTATCAACTAAATTCCCACTTGGTTGGACTTTAAAACAATCCTAGGAATTTAATCAAGCACTTGTTGAATAGTATAATAACTATATGTGTGTCTTTAAGTTTTATCTTTCCTTTCACTTTTTTTAAAAATGGGTCCTCATCTTATCTTGTTCACCCTTACCTCTCCAGCATACATCCAAGTCAAGGTCACACGCATGGAAGATGCATAATGAATGCTTCTTACTGACTGACTGCATGCAATTTAAGCAGCTTTGCTTCTCAGAGAGGAACATCACAATCACAGGCTTTCCAGCCAGGGCCCCAGGATAACATGACACCAGGAAATTTCCTGGGAATTGGGCCATAACTGCTTCTTTCTACGCTGAAACAGGAGGGGGAAAAAAGTGCAGGTAATTTACAGAAAATGCCTGTTACCACCCGTAATAGGCTAAATAATGCCTTCTTAGAGACCCAGGTCCTAATCCCTGAAACCTGCAAATGTTACCTTTTTTGAGAAAAGAGTTCTTTGCACATTAAGTTAAAGGATTTTGAGATTATCCCAGTTTATCTGGGAGAGCCCTAAATGCAATCATAACTGTCCTTATAAAAGAAAAGCAAGAAGACAAGGCCCTGTGAACATGGAGCAGAGAGAGATTTGAAGATGCCGACTTTGAAACTTGGAACGATGAGGCTGTGAGCTGGGGAACAGCAAAGCCACCAGAGCTGGGAGAGGCAAGGGATGGATCTCTCCTAGAGTCTCCACAGTGAGCACAGCCCTGCCAACACTTTGATTTTAACCCAGTGACACCGCTTTTGGACTTCTAGCTTTTAGAACTGTGAGAAAATATATTTCTGTGTTTTAAGACACCACGTTTGTGGTAATTTGTTACAATAGCAATAGGAAACGAATACACTACCTGTCTTGGTCCTTTTCACAGCCGTTGTCCTGTCTCAGCACCCACTTCTCTATTATAATTTTTGAAACCCAAAAATGTGTGATAAAATAAAGGTCACTAGATCTAATATTAGAAGTCCTGGCCTCCGACGCCCACTCTTCCTGTACCGGCTGTGTTCACTCAGCCACGTGTGTTAAGTTCTCTGACTTGTATTTGGCTTGAAGACAGATAAACAATCGCCATGATTTTTGTTTTCAAGGAGCTCACAGCTTAGTAGGTGGGACAGAGAAGCAAAGGACAGGGCTCTCAGCACCCCCACAGGTGCTTGCAAACCACTCACCCAGGCTGGAGGGAAGCAGGGATGCAGGGCAGGGAAGACATTCCAGAGGAGATGATGAAACATGAACTCAGTAATAATACTTACAACAATAATAGCCAACATTATTGAAGCAATCTGCCAGCCACTGCAGCAGGGCTACTGGCATCAGGGGAGCCCTGCTCATACAGAACACAACGTGTGTGTGTCACACGAAGCAAAGTGCCAGCCTTCTGTGATGCCACCAACCGCTGTGCACAGAGGACCTCATTGAATTCTCATAGTAACAAGGAAGGTGCTATTTTACCCTGATTTTCCCAACCAGGAAACAGAGGCACGGAATGAATGAGTGACTTCCCCAAGCTCTTATGGCTGGTAAAGGTGGGAGGTGCTGAGAAAAAGAGTCCCAGTCTTGAGCCACAGCCTCTGCTCCTAACCATTCCTGGAGAGGGTGTCACTGTTCTGAGATGTGGATTGGATAACTCAGTGGTGCGAAAACAGAACACTGTTTATTTCTCTACGACAAAACATGAAGTAGTTCCAAATCCCTATTTCTGCTAAAGGCGAAGAAAGAAACATAACTGTGACACCCAGTCACTTTGGATTAAACTCAGTAAACTTTAGGTTCAATGGGTCCCTTTTGGGGGAGTATCCAGTCAATTCAGAACTGCCCTCCCCCCATTTCTCCTAGGGTGACACCTGAGTTTAGAGATTCCTTATTTGGCACAGTAGTTTGGGCTAGAGGTTTGTAGCATCCAGATGGGGGACTTTTTTTGATGCTCAGTGGCTCCTCCCAACTCATCCTGAGTGCCTGCTCTGCTGTCTGCATCTTCAGAGGTGATCAGGCGCCTCTGTGGCCTGAAGTCATCAGGCCCCCATGCTCTCTGTCCTCCTTCCTCTACCTGTTAAGGCACTTTGGCCCTTGGGCTGTCCCTCAGCAAGTTCCAGGCTTCTCACTTCTCTTGGGCAGTCCCAAAGTCAAGGGAGGCCATTGCTCTGTGCCAATATTGCTAACTAAATGGTGTGTTAACTCTGTGACCTTGGACATCTTGCTTAACCCATCTGTGCCTCAATTTTCTCACTTATTAAATAAAGAAAATAGCCCTCTGTGGTGGCTTTGGAATGTGTAAACCTGGCTAGATTGAATTACATGTCCCAGAATACCTTTTCTTTTCTGTGTGTTTCTAATTCGAGTAGGTGACAAGAGACAATCTTTTGTGGCCTATCTGAGGGGAGAGATAGAAGAGAAGCAACAGCCATGTTGTAGCGCACACAGGTCCTTGCTTACCTGCGGGCTTACCTCAATGACATGAGGCCACACCTGTGTCTACAACTGCTCCTGCTTCCTCAGACCCTTCAGCTTCTACGACTCCTGGGTCAGGTGTGTGTTTAGCTCCATGGCAAAGTCCCCCAAGCTTCTTCATGACCCCCACACCATCAAAATCAAAGGCAACAAGGACCAATACTGATTCCAATCAGTCCCTATAGATCTCACAAGGCCCCAGCTCATCTTTGTGGATTTCACCTTGGCCTTCCTCCCCTCAATTTACATTCACCTTCCCTCCTCCACTGCCTGCCTGGTGGACTTCAAGATCCAGCATCAGATGCAGAGACAAGAGATGCAAAATCCATACAGACTGCTAAACCAGATGCTGCACTGGGTCAGCTCAAGTCTCGGGAGCAAACATGAACCTCCATTGGTTTTGACTCTCTGATTGAGCCCTGACTGGTACTTCCTCTCACCAATGCTGTTGTGACAGCCAATGAGGCAATGGATGTAAAGCCATTAGAGTTTCCAGCACATAGTAATCCCTCGATAAATGATGGCCAACGCCATATATGAAAACAGCATGGGTTTGTAGATGAGACAAACCTTGATGCAAACCCTAGATTTGTCACTGTGTGTGTTTGGCTAAGTTATTTCTACCTTATAGAGCTGTTATAAGGATTACGGATGTAGTATGTGTGTATCTGGCTCATAGTAGGTATTTATCTAGGACTGCCATTATGGTTGCCCACACTGTGTACTGCACAAAACACATGGCGTGCAACCAAGATGAGATCTATGTGTGTGGCTGTCCAGGGAGCTGCTCAGGATACAATCAGGGTGGTTCTGTGCAGCAATCATTCACAAAACTATCCTTATTATCATAGGGCATTAAAAAAACATAATCTAAATTTAATTAGCTACTTTCTGCTACTCAGCATAAAATCTATTAATCAGACTCAGGTTTCCAATAGATTGTTTATAAACTTTACTTTTACCTGTATTGACATACAATACCCCCCCCCAAACACACACACACACACACACACACACACACACACACACACACATACACACACACATTCCCATTCCTCAAATGACAAAGACTGACAGCACGTAAAATTTTTGGTCAAGTTTATAAGGAAGTCAACAAATATTGTATAACTCATCAATGATTTATACGTGCACAGCTATCATGATTTTGGTATGCACAGGTCTGGGAAAATGGAGAAGGTGATCAGGTCCCCTGGGAGACTTCCCTAAGGAAAGATAAACAGGCAAAGTCTAGAAACAGAGGAGGTAAAATGATGCTCAGAGGATAGACAGCGTGTAAAAAAGGCCTATGGATTTGAAGATAAACAGTAGATTAATTTTTTACAACTTTTTAATTAAGCAAAGTAGCAGAATCCCGTCCATGTTAAAACCTAACTTCTCCAAGAATCATCCAAAGGAGTTGTCTCTATTCTCCATCCCAGCACATTCCCTTTTGAATGCTTTACAGGGAGACAATGCTGCTTGTAAGCAGACCTATACAATGTTCTTGTCCAGTCTGAGATGTTCAGCAGTTTATATAAATTTGAGAATTAAATAAAAATATGTTACTCATTGAATAACTGCCTTTTGCAGGAATCTGTCGTAAATATGCATCTACTAATGCCAACAGCACTGAGGAGATGAGCATTGTAATTTTACCAGGAAGTCTAAAGCCTTCCAACTAAAAATCAGAGCGATCTTGGTGCTGACAAGCCACTGACACATGAAACCTTGGCCAGGGCACTCACAGGATAGGAGAATATGGACTGCTCACTCTTCTCTTAAACTACAACCATACAGTACTCTGCGCTGCCCCCGCTTTTTGTCTTTTCAATATTTTTCTCCTTTCCTTCCTTCTCTGTTTCTCTTCTTTCTTCTTCTTCTCCTTCTCCTTCTCCTTCTCCTTCTCCTTCTCCTTCTCCTTCTCCTTCTCCTTCTCCTTCTCCGTCTCCGTCTCCGTCTCCGTCTCCTTCTCCTTCTCCTTCTCCGTCTCCTTCGTCTCCGTCTCCGTCTCCTTCTCCTTCTCCTTCTCTGTCTCCGTCTCCGTCTCCTTCTCCGTCTCCTTCTCCTTCTCCTTCTCCTTCTCCTTCTCCGTCTCCTTCTCCTTCTCCTTCTCCTTCTCCTTCTTCTTCTTCTCTCTCTCTCTCTCTCTCTCTCCTCGTTCCTGTGTCTCCCTCCCATCCCCTTCCCACTTCTATTCCCTTATTTCTCTTTTGTATTTGAGCTCTGGAACCAGACTGCCTGGGTCTACAAGCTCTGCCACTTACCAGCTGTGTGACATGTGACTTTGGGTCAGTTTCTTAACCTCTCTGTGTCTCGGTTTCCTCATCAGTAAAACGGCAACCATCGTGTCTACCTTGTGTGTGGTTGAAAGGATTAAGTGAGTTCAAAGAAGTTATAAAGTTTTATCAGAACACCGCACACTCAACGAGGGCTCAGTTGTGTAATCTAGTTATTTCCTCTTTCTTTCTTTTTTTTCTTCTATCTTGTCTTCTTTTTCCTTCCTCCTTTCTTGCTCACCACCAAAAAACTAGCTGAAGAGGGACAAAAAGATGAATTCCCAGAAGGAATCTCAAAATCTCTTCCAGTCACTCTTCTTGTCACCTGAAGAAACCTTATATAAATCAGCACCGTCAAAGGTGACCCACTAACTACCCTCTCTGGGAAACCTCCTGAGAAGAATATTAACAAGTGACTTAATCCCTCGGGACCTCAGTTTCCTTTTTCTATAAATCAGACCCTAGATTTGGGCCCTGGAGGCCCTTTCTAGTCTTAAACGATTTCACATGTGACCTTCCATCTCCTGGCTGGGAATCTCTCCCGACCATCCACATAAAAATCCCTCTCCTTGCAATCCAAGTGCTTTCCATCCCACCCCACCCCTCATGGAAATAATGAACTGCAGTAAACAGGCCTCCCAATATTTGCTCAGAAAATGTGATGTTGTTAGGAACTCCACATCGTGAAACAATTTTATGTCTCTGTTCAAAATTACATATTTTAAATCCCAAATCAAAATGCTATATCACATGTAAGGAAAACAAATTCTCTCAGAAATCAGGTTCTGAAGAATTTTTTTTTTCTCTAGGGTGCTTTTCAATATTCCAGGTTACTGCACTGTGGTCAGGCTGTCGGTAACAATGGCACATTCCATGTACAATGTTGTAAATATGTCCCTGACGAGAAAATTAATTGAAGAGATGTTTTTTCACATTTTTCTTTGAACACGAGGCAGAACTTTTTTTTCTACTTGTGGTAGAAAACCTAATCACTGACTTGTGTGATTTCAGCAGAGAGATATTCTGGATGTTCATTTCCCCTCTTTCCTCCCTCTTTACCTCTTAATCCCTTCCTTCCTCTTTGCACTCTTTTTATCCCATCGCCTCTGAGTCTTTTTTTTCCTTCTCTTCTTTCTTTCCTACCCTCAATTTCTTCTGTTGTAAAATGGGAACATGATTATTATATCTTAAGGTATGTTGAGGATAAAATTTAATAATGTATTAGAGTAATAAATAGGTCAGTGCCTGAAACATGGAGATCGCTCAATACCGTAGGATAGAGAGCTGGATGGGTATATCTATTTTAATATTACTACAGTGCTGTATTTTATATAATATTTCAAATGCTATTTTCTCTACAGAATTATCTATTTAACTTGTCTATACACAGCTAACCCTTTTGTATGAGTGCTGTATCTGCAGATCTCCAGAGATTAACACATAACAGGAGCTTTCTAAGTGTGTGTTGAATAAATGAATAATTGAGAGAATAAGTGAATGAATGATAAAGCATCACCTAGAATAACAACTCATTGGGATGAGGGAGCAGGAGGGTTTTGCATGCGGGGAAATTACTTGTGATGTCAGGAAATGTCTACTGTGGGATTCAAGAAGGATTTACAGAGGATATAGTAATAGTTTTCTTTGAAAAAGGTTAAGGACTATACTAATTCACTTTTGACAATGTCTCAAAAGCATTTATTAATCATCTGCTACATGCCAGGAGCTGTTCTAGGGGACATTCTTATATACCTTGCAAGATACAATTCATTTTGCATATATCGACATGTATCTCAAACATTCCTTAACCACAAAAGGGGGTTTTACTCTTCAAACTCTATTTCTCAGCAGTGTCACAATAGTCTTACAGAAGTGTTATTCAGCACTCATGTGTAAAATGTGTAACAAGAGGCTTAAAGATGCATAGTTACTGCATACCTAAAAGATAATGAATTTATATCGACACAGAATGGTAAACTGATGGAGGGGGAAGTTACAGAAACTCCTCCAAGATGTAGTCATGTCTCGTTTCAACTAAAGTGTTAACACTATCTCTGCAAACTATTTTGGGGCAAAGAGAGGACAGACTCTTTGGAGTCCTTCCAACATGATGATTCAGACAAAGCCACCGACTGAAATTGCTCCAATTGCATGTCTCGTCACATTTGAAGGTGCTGAAATCTAATTGTCAAATAGATGTGCAGAGTCACAGATGCAGAGGGTTTGGATGCACGTCTCTTGCTCACTCCCATGAACTTCCCTTTTTTCCTCCAATTTCACCATTGGTTTCTGGTAACTATGGAGCCTAATTTTCCACTACAGCACATACTATAAACAGTGCACATTGAGTGCAGAAGTGAGGAGAGTGGCGGTATGATGACTGGAACCAACACGCTGTACCTTCTCAGTAAGACCTCAGAAGATGTAAACCGATCAGTGATAGAAAATCCAGGAAAGCAAGTGTTTCATTTACTAAGGTTAGTGCTTTAATGGGGAAGGAGAGGTTCTATGGGCTGAACGTATATGTCTTCCCAAAATCCATATGTTGAAGTATGATGGTATTAGGAGGTAGAGCCTTTGGGAGGTTATCAGGTGATTAGGTAGAACCTTCCTGAATGGAATTAGTGCCCTTATAAGAAGAGACACGAGAGAGATGATCTCACTTTACTCCATGTGAGGACACGATGAAAGGATGCCATCTATGAATCAGGAAGTGGGCCCTCACGAGACACCGAATCTGCTGCCACCTGGATCTTGGACTTCCCAGCCTCCAAAACTGTGAGAAAAAAATTATCTATTGTTCAAGCCACCCAGTCTGTGGCATTATTGTTATAACAGCCTGAATGGACTAAGAGGTGACCGCATTTACAGGTTTGAAGACTTGTCATGCATAGCATAATCTCCCTTCTTCCTTAAGAAAGCAAAACTTGAGGGAAATGACCAATGATAGAATCACAGGGTCCTTTGATACATGTTCACCCAGGAGGCCTAAAGAGTGGGGTGCCTCTTAGCAATTTTGGTGCCTTAGACAGGATTTGATATTCTTGTCAAGCTCTGTCCTAAGAGGCCTTTATTTTACTTCTTTAGAAACTTTGTTGGTTGGGGAAGAGGGGTGGTCACTTAACACCAACCTTCTTGCAAGGCAAGGTCTAAACAGTCACCAGCGGGCATTTAAAACTGAAAACGGTACATGACTTAGCTCGTTGCCATTCTTATATTCTTCCCCTATCAGCTCTTAGTTATCAGTGAAATCAAGCAGGATCAATAAGGAAAGGAAAAGAAACCTGCAATGAACTCAAAGCTTTTTTTTTGAAGAAATGTAATCAATAGGTTTCATTGTGTGCCCTCTGAGCAGAGCCAGCAAGGCGGGCCCTGAGGAGGGAGGAAACCATTAAGAGACTAAGCATAATTAATCATGAGTATTCATTTGTGAAAACTATCAGGGTGCTTAGCTAATTCTGCAGATTTAAAATTAGCCTTAATTCCTAGAAATAAACATACAGGGGAGGTTTCTGATGGTAAAGCAGTTAGGAATGTCTGAAAGCCTCTTTTTGCCTATAGAATGATTTCAAGTCCTGGAATGTTCTCTGTAAACCTTGCTCTTTCCAGAGCTGAGAAGGACCCCGTCCTAGTCTCCATGACCAGTCCTGTTCTTTGGAGAAAGGAACTTGGGAAATGCAAGATTCCTAATTTTCAGGGGTTTGTTTATTCATTTGCTCGTTCATTCATTCACTTAACAAAAACTGATTGAGTCCCTAATATACGCCAGGCACTATTGCAGGTGCTGGAAATAGATAGAGATATAGACAAGATGGACAAAACACTCTGTCCTCAGAAACTCACGTTCTAGAGCAGGGGTAGGCAAACTTTTTTTTCTGTAAATGGCCAGCTAGTAAATATTTTAGGTTCTGCAGGCCATAAGATCTCTGTGCACTACCCACTCTGCTGTTAGAGCAGAGAAACAGACATAGACAATGTGCAAATAAAGGGGTGTAGCTGTTTCAATATACAGATGGTCCCCAACTCACGATGGTTTGACTTATAGTTTTTCAATTTCAGGATGGTGCAAAAGCAAAGGCATAATTAATTACATCAGCCGTTCAATGCTTTATTATAAAATAGTGTTACGTTATTTTGTGTTACATTGATTTGACCAACTGTAGGCCAATGTAAGTGTTCTGAGCATGTTTACAGTAGGCCAGGCTAAGCTGTGATGTTTGTGATGTTTGGTAGCTTAGGGGAATTCAGTGCAGTTTTGACTTAATATATTTTGAACTTATGATGGGTTTGTCAGGACATAACTCCATCATAAGTTGAGCAGCATCTGTAATTTTATTTACAAAAAATAGACAGTGGGCTGGATTGGCTCACAGGTTATGATCTACGTGCTGACCCCTCTTCTACAGATTCATGATCAAGTTTACCTCCCCTCTGGGTTTTCCTCCATTTTCAGTTTTAGTAGCCTGTTACACACCTAACTCATTTTCTCAGCCTCTTTCACTCCATTTTCAGGGACAACAGTTCTGCCCATTGAAATGGAGCAGGACTAGATATCCATGTGCCAATAATTGAAAACACCAGGCAAAGCCTATAATTAGCTGCTGGATTCTTTCTCTTCAGCCCCTGTCCACCTGTCTGGACATTGTGTGACTGAGTCTATGTAGACTCCCCTGGTGCCAGAGGAAGTATTAAACTATCACCTTCTATCTGTTGCCCTTTGTCTACCAGTCTAGACTTTCTCCTAGGACCACAAACAGTTTAAGGGACCACTAACCCCACTAAGTGTCTGCTCCACTCAGTGAGAAGTTCTGAGTCAGGTCTAGACACCATCTGCCTAATCAATTATATTGCAATGAACCAACAAAACCTCAGCCAAGCCCTGAAGACTATCAATCATTTTCATTCACTTGGCTTTTATATTGGTTGTTAAGTTGCTTTGTAATGAATAGGGAGAAGCAAGGAGAGATGTGTGTGCATACGGATGACTGTGTGTGGTGGTAGTTAGAGTGTAACGGGAGAAAGCAGTAATGAACCTGTTAAAACGTAATGTAAATGTGGCAAAGGTGGAGAACATTTTATAACCTCAACAGTTGGCACCAGATTTCCATTTGGGTACAAAACTGTCTTTGCTGGGAAAATCCTGTGTGAGGTTAAAGGTGACTCACTTTGTCCTCTTCCTGCTGGGCAGTTTCAGAGGGGAAAGGTGTGACTTGTCTAAACAGGGGGAGAAAATTTGCAAGCTCTCTAACCAGTCCACTAGGGAGTGTAACAAGCAGAGACACAGCGTTAGAATGGGGAGAAAGATCATGCACGCATGTTGGTAGGAAGTTTCACCACAAAATATCTTCAATAAATGTCACTAAAGATTTGGCATGAGGGATTTGGCATGCAGGATTTCTGTTGGTGATTCGGTGGTGGCAATGAAAAAGGATTTATGTTTCCACTGGAGTTCATGTGAGCCATCCCACAATAAATGGTGAATAAGCTGGATGGAGCCGAAGAGACAGAGGAAGCAGGAGAACTTAAGACTTCCAAGAATTCTCAAAACTGTTAGGGTGGTCTTTGTCCAATCTCCCCAAGATCTCAAGGACCAGAAAGGCTCAGAATTGACATCTCTGTATTACATTAAAAAAAAATCCAAAACAAAATTACATGTACCTTAAAAGAAAGATATCTTAATTAAGCCAGTCCCAGAATTATTGCAAAATAAACAATGGTCATCCTTGGATTTTCTAACTTCCTCTTTCTGAACATTTGGCTCTCTGATGGGATTGTCTCTCTCCAGCATTCCATCCAGCATTTCAGATTAGTCATGTCCCATCATTTCACCATAGTAAGGCCTACTTTAGGAACAGTTTTTGAATTTGTTTATATCAAAGTATGAGAGCCTGCAGTGTTGAGACTACATCTCAAAAGTGTGAACCAGAGCCTTGAAATAAAAGCATGATGTGCTTACAGTGGCATTTCATGGACCAACAAGCACGCAGAAGGCATTCTAGGAAGAGGCCTATTCAACTGTTCTTAAAACTATACCAAAGCAGAACCGTTTAAATTGGAGCTCTTCCATACACCTTACAGCAAAATATATTTTAAATGAATCAAAGAATGATTTCCTTAAGCATGGAAAAGTTTCACAAAACTTTTACATTTATTTATTTAAAATAAATAAATAACAAAACCAAAGAACTCTGACACAGTGAAAAAAGTTACTTGCAACACATATGGACAGAGAGCCTAATTTTCTTAATACATAATGATTTGTTATAAAATGAATTGTTCATTCATTTAACGAGTAGTTATTATTTGCCTACCATATGTCAGGCACAGTTCTAGGCTTTGCTCTGGGGATACTGAAGGCTAACAAGCCAGATAAAGTCCCTGCGTTCTGAAGGGTGTCTGCAACGTGGGGTGGGAGGTGTTAAAAAGAGAAACTTCAACATCTCCATGAACAAAAACATGAACTGGCAGATCCCATAAAAACAAAAGTAAAAGATGACAGTTTATACAAGCTTATATAATGGCATACAGTGGAATGTCTTTTTCACCTACCAAATTAGTAATGGTAAGGCTCAATGTTACAGAAGGTATTGGGAAAAGATCTCATACTAACTTCTGGTGAGAGCACAAATTTATACAACTTTTCTAGAGGGATGTTTGCAAGTATCAAAATCTAAAATTCTCTCACTCTTTAACAAATCAATTCCACATCTAGGAATTTATCCTCCAGTTACATTTACTCATCTGTACAGAGCTATATGTATAAGGATTAGAAATTTAGTACTATTTATAATAGATTAACCCTGGAGGTAATTTAACTTTTATTAGTAAGGGAATAGTTAATTCAATTATAGTATATTCAGTCAAAGGAATACTACTCTGCTATTAAAAATAAGCTAGATTGTATTTGCTCATGTGGAAACATCTTATTATATTACTAAGATTTAAAAAAAGGAAGAAAGCATGGCAGTGATGTAACTTGTTCGTATCTGTATAAAGTAAAAGACACACACACACACACACACACACACACACACACACACGAGTAAGGATGCACAAGGAATTCTCAGTAGTAGTTCTTATAAATAGGGAATCCAGGGTGGAAGGAAGATTCTTTTCATTGTATAACTTCCCCTTTCAAAAAATCATATGTGTGTATTAGTCTTTCTGTGGAAAAATATTGTTTAATTACAGCAATGCCCCAAGTATATGGAGTATTTAGAAGTCCTATCTGGAACACTAGAATGGACCCTCAGTTCCCAGGTGGGCAATGCGGGAATGAGGTCTCCATGCAGTGGGGCTGCCCCTGCAACTTCAGAGACCAGAGCCTGGTCCCGCCTGGGCACTGAGGGAATCTGCACCAGAGGCCGTGAAGGCTGGTCCTTAATTGGAAATACCCAAACGTTATACTTCACTGAATCATCCAGACAGCATGGTCCTCCATACCAAGGTCAGCAAATTCTTTCTCTAAAGGGCCAGAAAGCAGATCTCTTAAGCTTTCAGGACCACATAAGGTCTTTACCATGTATTCCTTAAAAAAAAAAAAACAGGCCAGAGGCCCGATTTGGCCAGCAGACTGGAGTTTACTAACCTTTATACCAATTCACTGTGGGCAGCACACAGCGATGGGATAGGCACTCCATGCAGGGTAGCAGGTTTGCGACTTCTTTCCCTAACCACAGCCACTGCACTGCTGGTATTGGCAGATGAGTATTTTCTCTGGGCCCCAATAGACTGATCCCACAGGGCATATGCCTCTCTCTGCACCTCCCACCTGCTGCAGCCTGTTATGGGAAATGGAATCGTAAGTCTGGGCCTGAGTTCTCAGGCCTCTCATAAAAGTCCCTCTCCAGTCCCTCTTTCTGCCATATGTCCCTCCCTCACCTTGCCTAATTTCCACCGCCAAGGACATGCTCTATCTATCTTCTGGGTAAAGTCTCACCTCTCTGTCACTCCTAAGAGGCCTGGAAAGAAACAATTGACTTCAGCTCTCACTCACAGGGGTGATTCAGCTATCGCTCCCTTTCCTTACCTACCCTTCAGAACCTAGTGCCTGCTTATAAGGCCAATGCAAATCTCTCAGTACTGGCCCAGGTCCGAGCAGACCCTCCCTGTGTGCACCTGGCCACTAGTTGGTTAGTTTTTATGCTGGTTCTAGAATTTCTGCTCTGAGAGCAGCACTGACTCCTTGCCCTGTTTGCTTTGAATAGTGGCTGGGAGGGCACTGTGTACACGTGAACATTTTGTGGAAGAACTATCTGATAATGATAAACAGACACCAGGAAAGAACACTGTTTTTTAAAATAGCATCAGATTAGGTGAGGAAGGATTTTAGTGTTACCCTTTGGCACAAACAGATAGGAGACATCTGAGTCTGATAGATGAGTCTATTGTCTTCATGGTGAAGGATGACAGAAAGTTGGGAAAGAGTTTAATTTATATCACCTGGGGTGCACAAGGGTTGCTTCAGAGTAAAGCAGCCTCCTAGGTACTCTGAGCTCAGAGCAGGTCCACAAAGGGAAATGAGATGTGGTCAGTGGTGGAGGCTGCGAGAGCCACAGCACAGATCTTGGTGCTGTGTGTCCCGGCCAACTTCTGGCCTCCAACTGGAGCCTGGTGCTAACTGCAGTTGTAGGAAGAGCCTTGAGACTTTAAGAAACTTCATGGCTTCATTGTGTGTAGCCATCACCAAGCCCCACCAAAGTCTTTGGTTCTAGATTAGCAACATTGCAGATTTAGACAAGTTACATGTCAATTTCCTCATCTATAAAATAAGGAGTGTGTGCAGTTTGATATCTGATGGCCTTTTCAGCTCAAACATTCTGCAAGTTTATGACACTAGATTTAAACTTTCCAATTCTAAGACAGAGCTCCAAGCCCAGGTGTTTTCTCACACTAACATTTTTCTCTTCATTGAATCTTCTTATTATTCTGTTAATTCACCGTTACCTTTTTTCGTCAACTCACCTAGAAAGACAGGTAATCTGTCAGTCATCTCATTCAATTTTCTTTCCTTTATTTAACAGAAAGTTGAATGCCTGCTGGGTGCCAAGCACAGTGCTAGACCCAAGGGACCCAGCAATTGAAAAGTTAGTCATAGTCTTTATCCTCATAGAACTCACAATCCAATCATGAGATGGGTGAAAAACAGTGAGATACGTATGATGAAAGTGGAGTAGAGGATGCTGTGGAGAAGACAGGAAGGGCAACTCTCCCAGTCTCAGAATATCAAGAAAAGCATCATGTTGTAAGCAACGGGGACCAATGTCTACAAAGATTCAAAGGCAAAAGAAAGAATGACATTTTCTAGGAATGAAAGAAGTTCAGGATGAATAGGGCTAAGAGTGTGGGAAGAACATGGTCACAGGTGAGATTGGAGGGGTGAGCCACATTACCCAAGGTGAAAATCAATAGCCTAAGGGTCATGGAAAGATTTTAAGAAAAGGAGTGACATGACCACGTTTTAATTTCAGAAAGTTGGTTTGGGCTGCAGTTTTAAGACTGGCCTGTAAGGGAGGAAGGTTGGAAGCAGGAAGCTCTGTTAGAAGGCTGCTCCACATATCCAGATGAGGGCGATGATGGTGGACTTACCAAGGTAAGAGATGGTGAGAACACTTGGAGGCGTGTGTGTGTGAAATTTAGAATCCATAAGACGTGGTCATTGATTAGCCATGGTGGGTGAGAGGTTCAAGTTTCTTGTTCAGGAGAGGTAGTGGTGCTGTTTATGGAGGTAGGACAAATAGATAGAGAGGCAGACAGAGGGGTTGGAGAAAGAGAAGACAAATTTGGTTTTGGACCTGTTGACTTTGAGGGTCTTGGGGACATCCCCATGATATGTCCATTAGGGTCTGAAACTCAGGCGAAAGCTCCGACCCAGAACCATATATTTGGGATTCATAGAAGTTGAGGTCAAGGCAGGAGTTGGTGATCACTGAGACAGAGTGTGCAATTACAGTATAAGTAGGTCCAGGTCAGCACCAGGAACACCAGCAGTTAAGGAGGGGGTAGGCAGAGAAAAGGACCTTCTAAACGACATCAAGATGACAGAGGCAAATGCGGGGCGGGTGTCGTCAGAGAATCCAGGAAGGAATGCTTCAAGGAGAGCGTGGCCAGTGCCTAACGCTGCTGCTTGATCACGGTCATAATGACTGGGAATGGCCACTGTTTTTAGCAACAAAGAAGCATTTGGGGAGCTTAGTGATGATATGAAGAGATGTAGTAGGGTTGAAATCCAAATCACAGTGACTGGGGAGTAGGGGTGAGGAATCAAATACGGTGCATAGATCTCTCCTTAGGAAATCAGAATGTGAAGCAAAGAGAAAGATGGATGCATTTGTGAAAGCATCTCTTCTTTTTTAAAATCAGAGAGACTTAGGGAATGTTTTGATGCATCTTGGAAGTAGTCATTACAGAGACAGAGACTGACTGTAGAGATAATGGGTGGTAGACAGGTGAGAGGAAACTCCCAAGAAGGAAGGAGGGTTTAGGATGGGAAGTAGGTGCAGTACTAGCCACGTACTCCTTTCCCTATAACTGAACATGAAGAAGAAAAGAGGTGGGGTACACAGAAAATAGCAGGATAGAGGGATTTCTTGTTTAATAGCCACTACTTTCTTCATGCATTTCTGCTCTATGCCCGTGTTCATGCTCTTACTTTCACTGAGAATGTACTCCTTACACACGTTATGAAAATCCTACCCATTGACAAGGCCCAGGCCTTCTGCAGTGTGATCAGCGTCTCTTCTGCTCTGTACAATTACAGACTTAACCCTCTTTACTGATTTCTAAAGATGACCTGTGCTTGTATGGCTTCTCTCTTCTATCAGGTAGATACTCATTGACGGCAAGAAACAGGCCATGCAATTCTTAACATTTCCCACTGTGCTGGGGCACAGCAGGTACTCCAAAAGGACTTTTTGATTCACTGGCTCAAAATTGAAAAAATGTTGATCCTGAATTTCAGCAGGGTCGTCACCCTAACCTCTTAGAATAAGGAACGGAGAAGGCAAGGGGAAGTCAAATCAGAGAGTATAAAGAGGGTATAGAGCAGGGGATTTGGAGACAGAGAAGGTGGACTTAAAAGTCTTGACTCATATATTTATTAGCTGTTTTGTGCTGGGCAAGTTAAGAACGTGAGTTCTTGGTTTCCTGTTCTCGAAACTGGCGTTAATGTTATCTACGTACTGGGTATAAAAGGTCAAATACCCTTGAAAAGACTTTTTAAGTCAGGATTTGTGTCTTGCAACTAAAAACATCCTAACGTCTATGGAATTCCAGGGTAGGAAAATTATACTTAATGTAGGAAGATAGGCAGTAACCTTTAAGGTTACTGAGTGATTGCAGTTTCTATATGTGCTATGATTATGTTATAGTACATACTATGCAATGCATGATATATGGTAGCATGGAATATGATCGTGTGGTAGTGAGTACCATGTGATTGATGTGTGATATATGATAGCATGTGCTTTGATAGTGTGTACTATGTGACATGTACTATATGATGATAGTATGTGATATGATTGTGTGACAGCATGTGCGTGTGACCCATGGTCTATGGTAACATGTGATACGATTGTGTGGTAGTGTGTACTGTGTGACAGGTAAATATGATAGCATGAGATATGATTGTGGTCGTGCTTTGGGAAGATTAATCCAGCAGCACAGGGTAGTTTGGAACGGGAAGTAGAAACCAGGAGACAGAGCGGCCTGTGAGAGATTGTTTGCTTGGGCCAGGTGAGTGGTGATATAGGCCCTGGCAATAGGGATTGGAAATGGGGTAGATTTGAGAGATAGGACAACAGTATATGCCACCTGAATGTCCTGCAGGCAGCTCAAACTCAACATGTCTAAAACTGAGGTTATTGTCTTTCTCTACAAGCCTGTCCCTTCCTTTTGCTTTCTCTCACAAGTGGTGGCACAATCCATTTGCCCAAGCAGGAACCTCTGAGTCACCTCAACCCTGGCATTTCCCATTCACTCAGCCATACCATGTACTTGGCCGTTGACAGCTATGTCAATGTCACGAGGCTTCTGACTCCCAGCCTCCACTCAGCTTTCCTAGAGTTCTGTCAGTGTCAGAAGCCACTGAGATGACTGATATTCCCAAGAGGAGAGAAAGTTCAAGGGCATATCCTTGGTGACATTTAAGGAACAGGAGGAGGTAGAAAAGCAGTCAGGGAAGTAGAAAAGAAAACAGGAACAGAAACTAAGGGATGACAAACTTTAAAGGATGCTGGTCAGCAATATCCAATCCAGTGAAGACGTCAAGGAGGATGAGGACTAGAGGAAAAATGTATGTCCATAGTTAAAGCTGCCACTTATTTCTCAACCCATAAAAATTAAGGGAAAGTCTGTGTTTCCACAATGCTAAGACACAGAATGCGATAGCAAAAATTATGCAAATTATTTTTTTAGATACTCTGTAGATTGGAAAAAATAAGGGGCCAGTTATCGAATTCAAACTTCAGGAGGCAGAAAGCATAATCTTTAATTCAAACTAGTACAGCCAGTATACATTTCTTCAATTGAGAAACATGGGTGTGGAAAATAAACATAATTATCTTTGTTTTCCTACAACTGAACTTAGCTTTTGTCCTGCATTTCCTTTTCACTTAGAAGTCTAATCTAAAATATTCCACGTAAAGTGATGCAGCTGCTGTGGAAAACAATATGGTGGTTACTCCATAATTATTTTAAAAACTCAACATAGAATTACCATGCAATCCAGCAATTCCATGTCTAGGTAGATACCCAAAAGAATTGAAAGCAGGAAATCAGAGAGGTATTTGTACACCCATGTTTATAGCAACATTATTTACAATAACCAAGTGTTGACCAATGGAAGAATGAATAAACAGAATGTGGAATATCAATACAATAGAATATTATTCGGTCCTAAAAAGGAAGACACTCCTGACATGCTACAACATGGATAAACTTTGATGACATTATGCTAAGTGCAATGAGCCAGTCACAAAAGCACAAATTCTGTGTGATTCCCTTTATATGAGGTGTCTAGAGTAGTCAAATTCATAAAGACAGAAAGTAGAATGGTGGTTGTCAGGGCCTGGGAGGAGGGGTGAATGAGGATTTAGTGTTTAATGAGTACAGAGTTTCAGTTTTGCAAGATAAAAAGAATTCATGTGGTGATGGTAGCACAATATGAATGCACTTAATGTCACTGAACTGAACACTTAAAATGGTTCAGATGGTAAATATTGTGTTATGTGTGTTTTACCACAAATTTTTAAAAAAGAGGTAGGAAGCCAGAAAATAATTTTTTAGAAAACATAATCTAAAATAGTCCAAAGAAATTCATTCACTTGTTATTCACAGGCTTTTTAGTTTTAAGCTCAGGCAATAGATTTTTTTGTCCCTCTTCTTACATGGGCTCACTTGACATCATGGAATGGGAATGAGGGAGGGGAATGAAGAAGTGCCGTATCTGTGATAAACCATCCTCCTCTGGTATCCAATGACCTCACCTCTCCAGACTCTCAGATCCCTAATTGTACCTTACAAGAGGATCCCTGCCAGTTTCTACTATAGGACCACTTTTTGTAACCATAAGTCCCCTTCAGGTCACCCAGCTTTTGATGGACATTCTGGTTGTTTCCAATACTGAGTGATTACAAGTAGTACTTCTATGAACACCCTTATATATATTTATGGTGAACATATGTTTGCATTCTGCGGGGCGTATACCTAAAGGGAAACTATTTCATCATAAGGTCTGCATATGTTCAGATTTAGCAGATACTGCCACAGTTTTCCAACATGGTTTATCAATTTACACTTCCACCAGCAGTGCACAAGAGATATGATTGTTCCAGCAACATTTGATGGTTTTCGCCTTTATCATTTTCATCATTCTGGTGAGTATGTTGACATAATGCATTATGGTTTTATTTTTGCATTTTCCTAATGACTAATGAAGTTGAACATATTTTCATGTGTTTATTCACCATTTGAATACCTTCTGCTGTAAGTGGCTGCTCAAGTCTTTTGTCCTTCTTTCTGTTGGTTTTCTTGCCTCTTTATTGAGGAGTAGGGTTTATATATTTGTATATAAATATTATATATAATAATATATAATTTAAATTATTATAATATATAATATATAAATACACATAAGATACATTATGCATGTGTCTATATATCCTGTCTATTATGTACATGAATCCCTTGTTGGATGTATGTATTTCAAATAACATAACCATTCCATAGCTTGCTTTTCCACTCCCTTAGCAATATCTTTTCATACACGGTTCGTATTATTGTTGTCCAATACACCAATTTTTTTCCTCTACGACTGGTGCTTTTTGTACAATGTTTAAGAAATCTTTGCCTATATTCATGAAAACTTTCTTCTAAAAGCTTTATTGTTATACCATTCATATTTTCATCTGCAGTCCATCTGGAATTGATTTTCGTGTATGGGGTGAAATAGAAGTCAAGATTTATTTTTTTCCCACATGGATATTCAGCTGACCCAATACTATTTATTAAAAAGATTATCTTTTCCTCACTGTATTGCACTGTCACTATCATAAACCAGGAGACTGTGTAGGCCTCTTTATGGATTCTCTGTTCTGTTATACTGGCCAATGGGTCTATGGTTGGGTCAATATAACACTATCTTAATTACTATAGTTTTATCATGGTTCTTGGTGTCTGGTAGTGTAAGTCATCCAGATTTGTTTTAGCTCTTCTTCAAAAAGTGCCTTATTATTGTTGTCACTTTGCATTTCCATATTCACTTTTTAATCAGTTTTTTAATTTACTTACACACACACACACACACACACACACACACACACACACACCCTGCTGGAATTTTTTATTAGGATTACATAGAATCTATAGATAAATTTGGGGAAAATTGGCATGTTTACAACACTGAGTCTTCCAATTCACAATTAAGAAATATCATTCCATTTATTTGATCTTCTTTGATTCCCCTCAATAATGTTTTGTAATTTACAATGTAAAAGACTTCACTAATTTTGTTATGTATATTCCTAAGCATTTCATTGCTTTCATAATTTTATATTTCATAATTACCTATTTGTTCATTTTGCTAAATACATGTACTAATTTTAATAGTGTGTAAATTGTTTTTTCTTAATTTTCTATTTGTTTGTTTCTGGTATATGGAAATAAAATATGTTCATGAGAGACACTGGTCTGTAATATTCCTTCTTATAGTGTCCTTGGCTGGGTTTGGTATCAAAATTAAGCTATCCTCTGAAAACAAGTTTGGATGTGCTCCATCTTTTTCTACACTCTGGGAAAGCTTAGGTAAGATTGATAGTATTTCCTCCTTCAATATTTGACAAAATTCACCAATGAAGCCATCTGGAATTGGAGTTTTCCTTCTGGAATGGACATCATTTAATTTACTTAATTTAAAAAATTATTTAGATTTTCTATTTCCTCTTGGGTCATGTTTAGCAGTTGTTTTTTGAGGAGTTGGTCTATTGCATCTAAATTTTCAAATTTATTGGTGGAAGATTGTTTATAATATCCTCTTATGGTGTTTTTAATATCTGTAGGATGCATACTGATGTCCTCATTTTATTTCTATTAGTAATAACTTATTCTTTTTTCCTTTATTGATGCCATTAGGAGTTTATCTGTTTTATTAATCTGTTCAAAGAATCAACTTTGGCTCTGTTGATTTTCTTTATTGAACATTTGATAGCCATTCCACTGATTTCTGTTTTTCATTTATTTATTTCCTTCTGGATTCTTTGAGTGAGTTTCTTTTGCTATTCTTTTCCCAGCTCCTTGAAATGGAGTCTTGCATTATGCATTTAAAACCTTTATGTAATTACTCTTTTCTTAGAAATTTTGGTAAATATTTTATGCAACTTGAAAACAAAATGTATTCTGACATCATCTGATTCAGTATTCTGTATCAATTAAGTATATTTATCAGTTGTGTTGTTAACATCTTCTACATCATTTTTTTATTTTTTGTCTGCTTGTTTTATCAGTTGTGAGCAGTTTAAGTCTCTAAACCTAAATTATTTAGATTTGTGTGAGCTCTCTTTTTAATTGTGTCATTTTTTGCTCTCTATGTCTTAAAGCCATGCTACTGTGTACTTACGGATTCAGAATTGCTATATTTCCCCCAGTGGATTAACCTGTTTATCATTATGAAATAACTTGCTTTGTTTCTAGAAATGCTTCTTGCTGTAAATTTTACTGTGTCTGATATTAGCATTACCCCAGCTTTCTTTTGATTGTTTAAATGGTATATTTTTAAATATCATTTTACTTATATTAAGGTATGTGTTTTGTAAGTAGCATATAAGTGACTTTTATATTTTTATTCAGTTGAATAATCTTTGAATGCATTTAAGGCCCCCCCAGATAATCCAGGATAATTTCTCATCTCAAGATCCTTAAATTAATCACATTTGCAAAACCCTTTTCCCATATAAGCTAGTATTCACAGGTCACAGGGATAGCTTGGGGGCCATTACTCAGTATACCACACCATATGAAATTATTATTTGACTGTTTTTGATTTATAAAAGTAACTTTCACATGGTAAAATTAATAGTTGCTAGCAAATAAATCAGGTTTTTCATAAAATGCAGCTCTCTGCCTCTTTTTCAAAATGGAAAGATCTGGATACGCTGAGGCCAAATCCTGAATAGGAACACAGCTGTTCCTATTCATAGGAGTTCTTGTCACTTATTGCAATTACTAATATATTTGGATTTATCACTACCATCGTACTCCTGGTGTTCTGGTCACATGTATTAGTCTATTTCTATTGTTTTGCAAATAGCTCTTACACTTCTTTTTGCCGTAGCTCTCACTTTTTTCCTCTCTGAACTTTAGTTTAGATATTTTTATTCACTTATCATTCGGTTTATCAGTCTTGCCTGATTGCATCTTATCTGCTTTTAAACACATCTCGTGAGTTCTTAAATCAGACATTGTACTTTTCAGTGCTAAAATTCTTATTTGATTCTTTTTTTAAGGATATTAAGTCTACAGTAAAGCTCTATTTTGTTCCCTCTAATTTTTTTAAACGTATTAATCATAATTATTTTAAAATCTTTTCTGCTAATTTCATTATCATAATTACCCAGGAGTCTGTTTCTAAGTTTTTGGCGTATTTTTATGTTTACTCTTAGGTATCTTACTTATTTTTATTTTTTCTCTTGTTTTGCAAAGCGGCACTTTTGTTCTGGCCTTTCCCCTTTCTCCAGATATCTGCATGGCTCATTCCTTCTCATCATCCAAGTCTTTGTGTAAATGTTACCTTCTTAATGAGGCACATCTTGCCACCCCATTTAAAACTGCAACTCATTTCCCAGCACCCTAGCTCCTTATTATCCTTCTTTTATTCCTCAATCACCTTATCAGCACCTTATCTAGTGTATAATCATTCCTTTATTTGTTATGCGGTTGTTAATTGTCTGCTCTTCCCACTAGAATACAATCTCCAAGTTTCAGAGACTTTTGTCTGTTCTTTTCACTGAAATTTTCCATCACATCACCTTATAACAGTGCCAAGTATGTGTAGAAACTCATGAAATATTTGTTTAATTAATAAACACAAAATTAAAAGATACTACCTAAAGATGTGATGGAGAAGAAGGTGAAGACAAAACTACATGTTTTCATGCTCCAGACTTTGGTGAACAGTATATTTTAACTTTTCACTTATTATTTCCCAGAAAAGAATCTGAAAATTCAACATCCACATTATAAATATTAAGACAAAATAGTTAACTCAATCATAGCCAGGACTTTTAACTACTGCATTTTCTGCCCAGGATTCTGAGTTGCAGGAGATGCTTACCTTGTCTCATAAAAGTTTTGACTACTCAAACTTAAGTCATTATAGTTTAATTCCAAATATCAATCTTTTTTTCCCCTCCAAATCATGGAACAGATTTGTTTCAGGAGCGAGGACAGAAATGGCATAGCAAAAAGGAGAGGGAGGAGAAAGGAGGAAGAAAGAGGGGAGTTACACAATTCTACTTCTCTCAAAGACACCAATTCACCTGGATGTACAAACCACATATCTCTGTTCCCACTTCTTCTCTTTGAGTCAATTAAAAAAAAAAAAAGAAAAGCTACAAAAATGTCAACCTGACTTCAGCTAACTCATTTTTTAGTGATTGACTCCATAATTTTTTAAAAGTATATTACTTCTTCATAATGAAATACATTTAGTCCTTTGCAGGTTTTCAGTAAGGTATAATTCACAATTTCAAAAAATAATAGAGTTTGACATCATTATGATATGAGTGGGGGGAAAAAACCTTCAAAAAACTAAGAATACCTCCTCACAAAGCATTTTAGGACCATGATAAAAGCCATTGAAACTATATATTTATTTTTCATCATTAGTTTTCATTTTGTGTCTGCATAATCATTTGTATCTGCAAGTTGCTATAGGGACAAATGTGCTATGCCTTCCAGGACCTTGTAGAATGAGCCAGCTGCCTCATTCAGTTGATTCTGAATCAGGGTTAATGGGGTGGGACGTATGAAACTCTTAGCTTCTCTTGATCTCAGGTTCATGTTTAGCCACATCACGTAAGAGCAGTCTTGCCTTTGGGATCATAGGAAGAAACATCCGGGTGCCCTAAGGCGGCTTAGCACCTGATACTTTCCAACCTCCAAGCTCACCTACTTAGAATGCCTTCACCTCTACCCCACCCTATACTCTGCCTGGCTAACCCATTAGAACCAGCTTAAATACACCTTCTCCATGAAGGTATCCTTGGTCTTTTGTATTAGAGGTGTGTATGTATGAATGTTGCAACTCAGCCTAGATTTAAAGACAGAGGTTACAAACTCAAACCCATTTAGCATCCAAGTAAGTACTGTAAATGGGTACAACAGTGAGCTGGAGATCACAAGTGGGACCTAAACAGGGGCACATGCTGTGACATCCAGTTATGTTCCTATATACTTAGGATCTGGCCTAAGTATATCTAGATTTCCCATTTCCAAAAACAGAGAGCTGTATTTTATGTAAAATCTGATTTATGTGCTAGCAACTATTAGATTTTACCTTACGAAAGTTACTTTTACAGATCAAAACCAGTCAAATAATAATTTAATATGGTGTGGCATACTGAATAATGGCCCCAAGATATCCCTGTGACCTGTGAATACTACCTTATATGGGCAAAGGGTTCTTGCAAATGTGATTAATTTAAGGATCTTGAGATGGGAGATTATCTTGGATTGTCTGGGTGGGCCATAAATGCATTCACAAATGTCCTGATAAAAGGGAGCAAAGGAAGATGTCACACAAAAGAGAAGGCAATAGGTATGACCATTGAGATTAGAGTGATGCAATCACAAGTCATAGAATGCCAGCAGCCACCAGAAGATGGAACATTCAACAAAAACACCTTCCTCTAGAGCCTCTGGAAGGAGCACAGCCCTGCTGACATCTTGATTTGAGTCCAATGAGAGTGATTTTGGGCTTCTGGCCTCCAGAACTGTGAGAAAATAAATGTGTGTTGTTTTAAGCCACCACGTTTGTGGCAATTTATTTCAGCAGCCACAGGAAACTAATATATATGGGTTAATAATATGATATGTGTTAATACACATGGGCTAATTCAAACACACACACATAGAGAGAGAGACATATGTATGTACTGTATATACCCTGTGTGTGTGTATGTACAAAAGTGATCTGCAGGCCAAATAAAGCACATCTGCAAGGTAGATCTGTCTGTCTGACAATTAACATGTGTCTGTTTTGAATACTGTTTTTTATCTTTCTCTTATCTCTGGTGACTGGCACTGTGATCAATGCCTTCATCAAATATTTTTTTTGAATCACTGCCAATGGAATGTAAAAATTTTGCCAGTACATTGTTTAAGCCTTTGTATTTCCCCACATCCCATGCAGAGGTTTAATAACTCCAAGTTTCCTTTGCCTCTGATGCAATCCTTTGAGAGAAGGGTGACCTCAAATACTGTCTTTAGATTCAATTCATTAAGTGCTGAACACTCTGAGATACACAGTCAGGAGGGCGCAGAAACTGTAAGTAAAAACAAAGGAGTGAAATGTCCCTCAAAGCTGATAATTGAATAGTATAACGATGTAGGTTCACAAGTCTTTGCTGCTGCATTTGCTAGACCCCTTTGGATCTGGAACTGGCCTCCGGCACGAGCTTCTGGAAATTTCAGCTCTAACCTCAGCTCCTGGATTTCCCTGAGGTTCCATGGTTGTAGCCCTAAAGTAAATTCTTTTCTGGAGCTGGCTTCAGTGTGTTGCTGCTGCTTTCAGCCAGAGCTAGTTTTGTGGCTTCCCTTTACCATAGACTACAGCAGGGCTACCCAAAATGCCAGTCTGCCTGTGACAAGAAGCTGGCACCAGAGGTGAACCAAGGCACGGCTTCCTTCATCAGGGAAGTCTCCTTGTGAGTTTCAGCTGAACTGAAGAGTGTGCTGAGTGATGGAATGGATTTACATTCCCTTGCAAGTTCTTTGTCTTGTTAGCCATAACCAACAGTGTGAGAACTGGCAGCCATCCACAGAACTCACAGTAGCACTGGCCTAGAGCTTCCCCAAGGAAGGGAAAGTCTATGGGTGGCCTGAGTTTCGCTCTCTCTTCTCCTGCTTCCTCACAGAAGTCAGAGAAGAGTCTTGCATTATAATGATGCTGCTAGCCTGCCCCCAATACACCATTTTCTTTTGAATCATAAGGGAATAATTTTTCTCCACTTAACCATCCGTTTTGCCCTTTGAAGTCAGGTCTTGTGCTAACTCGAATTTGCATGGAACGGTCCTCTAGGAAACTTCCTAATCACTCACAGGATTGGCCTGTTTCTAGTGCAGAACGGCCTTGTCCCTGACATGACTCACAGGCACTTATTTGGTACATTTACAGAGGGAAACTTTAGGAAAGAATTGAAAATCAGATTCACACGATTTTAAGCAGAAACATGACGCAGCTTTGCTGTACTATCTCTTCCAGGGAAGCGGAGGGCGGGCGGGGTGGGGGTGGACATTTCTCTGATATGTCTGGGACTAGTTTTTAAATTGGGACATTTCTCTAAGGTAAAAGGAAGGAGCCTTCAGTCTCCTTGGCAAGTCGGCTGAAGTCTTTCACAACAGTGTGCTGTCGGGCACCTCAAGGCATCTGCTAGGCACAGGAGGATATTTTTTGGTCCAAATGAAACCAAGGATGAAAATGACTCTGAGTTAATGAAAAAGTATTGAGTTGAGACCATTCAGGGTTCATTGCACTGTATTGGGCATATGTGTAAAAGAGAGATAAATTCATTACACGGATGAAAAAATATGGAGAAAAAACAAATACCAGGAAAGAAAAATTAAACTACCAAATGAGACAGAAACCATATAAATGCCAAAAATACATTTTCTTCAAAGCCTGAAAACAGACATGCTGACTTCTGTAGGAAACATGTATTTTAAACTGTTAGAAAACATAAAAGTAAACTTAAAAGTAACAAGGGGGCATGTGTTCAAAACGAGGCCTTCTAATTGCAAGCATTTTTGTGTTGTTATTATTAAATAGTTTTGTGCTTCCAAATGTTTCATTAAAGTCTCCATTATTAATTAAAACTCAGTATGCACCATGAAGTAGGCCAAAGGGTAACATCCGAATTCTCCGTGCCCACTGGAAAAGATTGGATCCCTCTGTGTTCCTCGCCAGTTCTGATTCATGCCACACCAGGATTCTATTGCTTCTAACTTACCTATGTACATTTCTTTTACATGGCATCTGCCTTCCTCATAGGTGATAGGTAATGAGCCTCAAAGAGGAAATGTCCATTCATTCTTTTATTTTTTATTGAATAAGCTTTCATGGAGGAACTATGGATGCCACATAATATTTAGATGCCGGAGATAAAGCAGGTTCAGCTCCTCTGGAAATTATACTACAGTATGATGTGCCAAATGGACAAATGGCCACGTCATTCTAAGGAGGGCTGCTCACTGCCCCCACCTGTTCTGGGTATATCAGACTCTTGATTGCATTGTAGCTGGGGACCACCTGGTTCAGATTTACCTCTGTATCATTACCTACAGTGGTCACTTGCCATGATTGTATTTTTACTTTTAGACATAATGCAGTCACTCACAGTGAGACTGACCAAGCCGCTAGCACAGAGAGGAGTACCTTGGAGGGGCAAGCCAGCTCTGCCCAGGCTGTGATGAGAGCGTGTGATCAAGAACCCAGGGGCTTTCGGATACCCATTCTTTCATTTCCAGTTTGTTTTTCCTTTTTTATTTTTCCCTCTGTGTACCTTTATCCCTGTTGTTCTGAAAATTCACACTGTTTCTGAGTATGAATCCTTTATCGTTTATGGAGCTGGGTATTTGTTGGGCTTTTCTAACAGAAAGACATGCATCTTGCAGGTCATATAAATTTTCTGGTATGATTTATTTAATAAATACCTCCCCTCTGATTGTTTTCTTTTCTTTCTTTCTTTCTTTTTTTTTTTTTTCCTTCTTTAATTCCTACACTCTTAAGAGACAAAAAGAGACATGAAAAAAATTGAGACATTATTCTTAGGAAGAAAGATACAATATCATAAAGATATCAATCCTCCCAAGTTAATATGTAAATTGAAAGCATTCTCAACGAAAATCTAGTGATCGCCGTTTTTGTTTGTTTTGTTCTAAAACTAGAGAGGCCAATACTAAATTTCATACACAAAAATAATAAGACTAGCTTGGAAAATTCTAAAAATAAGAAGAAATGAGAGTAGGCTAAAACTATCAATTATTAAAACTTGTTCTAAACTTTAGAATCTAAAGTCTCAGTAATTAAAACAGAATGGTACTGAAGCATGAATGGAACAGAATTTTAAAAATCTAGAGATACACTCTTATATATGACTTTAATATATAATTAAGGTGACATTACAAACCAGTGTGGAAAAATGGTCTATTCAGTAAATGGAGTGGGAACAACTCATGTGGGGAAAGATTAATTTGTCTCCATACCCCATATAATAACCCAGAATGAGTTCTAAATGTGTCAAAAATGAAATGGAATAAAAGCTTTGTCTTTGAGAGCTCAGTAAGATAAGGACAACTAGCAACAATATGTTTGAATCTCATAAGGTAGGTATCATAGAGCTTCAGAAGCCAAAAAGTATATACCGTGTTTTATTTGTACAAGACTCAAGAACAGGCACATTCATCTATGGCACTAGCACACAGGATGGAGGTTACCTAGCAGGAGGACATGGCGACTGAAAGTGGTACACAGCAATCTTCTAGGTAATGTTTGTTGATACACGTGTGCTGGTTACATGTGTGCTCCCTTTGAAAATTGATTTCCTAATGCACTGTGATTTGTGTACTTTTCTATATGTGTGTTAGACTTGAATAAAAAGGTTCTAAAACTATACTGATATTTTTTTTCCCATCTGACCGGCATTGATTCAAAGTATTAGATAGCATGCATTGTTAGGCCAAAGAGAAATGGGGACTCTCACACATTACTGGTCAGAAAGTAAATTGGGGCAATCCCTGCCCCAGACCTCCTGAATTAGAATCTGCATGATAAAAAGATGACCAGGTGATTTGCCTGTGTGGTACAGATTGAGAAATCTGCCCTAAAGAGACCTTTTCGTACAGCTAAGAGATATCGTTGGGGTGGGAGGGAGAAGCAAGGTGTCGGGGGGAAGGAAATGTACTCATGGATCTATTTCTGTGAAATACTCTTTACCTCTCAAAAACATGTGCTGCACATGGGTGCCTTGACGTGCTTATGATGGAAGGTGAACAGGCTGTGGGTAGTCGTCCACATGGCATGGTCAGAAGAAAATATGACCCTGAGCCAATCCATGAGAGCCTGGTAGAAATTCAGCATGTGAAAGCTCTGGGCCAAATGGGGGTTCCCCAGGAGAGCACAGTTAGAAGAAACTGTTTCCTTTAAATAAGAAATTTCCAGGTATCCAGGTAAATCTACAGAAGATGGAGACTCTGGATTGCTTAATGCTGTGCCAACAGAAAGGACAAATTAGAAAAACATTCAGCATCGTCCCTTAACACCCTCCAGAAGGAAGGGGAGTTGACGAGCATTTCTAGGAATAAGATGTCAGCGGGCTGAAACTTATTTCAGGTTTTGGGAGTAGACATAGAGAAAGCCTGTCAGAGAGTATTAAACCACGTACTGTAATGGAAGGAAATAGGAGACATTCTTTAATACAGTATGACATCTCCCTTCCTATGTATTCAGAAAGGAAGGGGTGAACTGTATCAAACTGGAAAAGTTTCTTTGTTTGTTTCTTTGTTTGTTGTTGTTTTTTGTTTTGTGTTTTTCTGGTCTGCTTACAAAATAATATAAAAATAAAAATTATCCATAATCTCATTACCCAGAGTGTACAGTGTGTAGGTATTTCATCCTTTTATTTTTATTTTTCTTATTATTTTAAAGGGTTTTTTTGTAATATTGCACAACATGGGGATGCAAACATGCAAAAGTTCAAACTACATACTAGGACAGAACGATAAAGAATAAAAAAATGAAAGTCCTTTTTCACTCTCATTCTCCCCATCCCCATCTCCGTCCCACTCTCCCAGCCAGGGAGAGCTATAAAAAAAGCTCTTTATGTATTCGCATTCTTATACATACACACACAAAAACACATTGCCTGCAATAGTTTGTTCACTACGTATGTGGACTCACACTCTTTTCATATTGTTCTGCCTCTTGCGTTCATCCTTTTAACCATATGGTTTGAAGAGTTTTTCCATGTTGGCACATAGAGCGCTAGCACGCTTGTTAAATTGCTGTGTAGTATGCCATTGTATGGCTATTTCACTGTTTAATCATTTTCCTGTTAATAAGGAGTTAATTATCCCCCTTTCTTAATATTATCATTAATATGGCTACAACATGCATATTGCACATGTGCCAATATTTACGTAGGATAAATCCCTGAAAGAATTCCTTGTACAGTCTCCCTATTTAAATTTTTTATAATTCTTTGCAAAGTTGCCTTCTAGTCTAGGACAATTTATAATCCCATCAGCAGTATTTATTTCCCACACTTGCTCCTACTTTTCCTAAAATATTGCCAATCTGGTGGGCCAAAGACATTATTTTATAAGTTATATAATTTGCTTGTCCTCTGTTTTGAACGAGGTTGCCCAGAATTTTCTCAGACATGTGTGGTCATTTTTAGTTCTGTGAATTGCTTGTTCGATCCAATGCTACTTTTCTAATGAGTTGTTGGTTTTTGTTGTTGTGGTGCTTTGTTTTTGTATGGATTTGTAGGAGTTCTTTATATATTACAAATGAGCTCATCCATATATTTTACCTTAATATATACTATTTCTACAACTCAAAAATAGTAGAACTTGATAGAATCACACCCTATTGTATGTTAGAAGGGAACAAACTTGAAAGGCCATTTAATTCACTGGAGTCCAGTCAAGTAAATGAGCTCCACATGAGGGTAATGGAAGCTTTCAACCATCCCCAACACAGAAAGGCATGAGACTCAGCACAAGAATTCATTCTCATAACAGCCATTGAAATTCATGCGATTAGTCTGTCAGTTTGCTTCTGGGTAGATTTTTTTACATTTTATTTTATTTTATTTTTTTATGGGATCAAACACTTTTCCTGTACAGCACCCAGATTCCATACTATGGTATATATTAAGAACAGGGAGATAGTGCCTTTCTATGAAAAGTATCATTTGTTTTTACCCTATCTCCTTTTTTAAGGACAATTAGAAAGAGTTTACAAAAACATTTTAAATAAAATAGAATTTTAAAAGAGACAAGGGAAACAAAATAAGGGCAACTTTAGCATTCTGAAGTGAGTACCCAAAGGTTCTGCATGATTGCTGCAAGTTGATTGCAAATTTAATCTAAGTGTCCTCAAGCCAAAGCAAAGGGAAACATGATCAGGGCAAGATTCCTATTATTTGTACAATAAAGAGATACCAGTTCCTCAAAGAAGACAGAGTTTTTCCTAACGCTGAAGCCTCTCAAAGGAAATACTATGTGGCAGGGGATAGACTATCTTTAGGGTGAATTCCTTAGAGAGTTTTATAGTTATTTTCCCTCAGCACCAGATAAAGTTGGAACAGCACAAAAGCTGGGTAAAACATTTTTAAATAAAGAAATTTTTTTAATTGAAAAATAAAACCATGTTTGAAATTATCCACAATAAAATGTTAACAACAATAAGCAATAGGCAGATAGGTGCAAATTTATGTGCCTCCCTTATAGCAGACCATATGCATGAAAGCAGGAATATATAAAATGGAAGATTTAAGAAAGGGCATAATTTCCGAAAATATTCATCATAGGATTACTTTCAGTGATTCTTTCTGCAAACACATTTAGAATTTGAGTCTGTTTTCAAACATAATTGTGCAACTTTCCCACGCATGTCTGCTGTTTAGATAGACATGCAAAGAAGATCCATTGGTGCTGGTGGGCAATGAGATGCACAAGTTACTACAGGCTGTGGTTTCTCAAAGAAACTTGCTAGTGGAGAAAGAAATGGAGCTAGAGTTTCCTCTTCTAATGATGCTGGGCATGCTAGATGGGGGATTGCACCGATTGGTCAGTTCCCAGCACACAGATTAGTGGGACACAGCATGGAGGGTGAAGCCTCTGAAAATCGATCAGGGGCAGTGCCTGAGGGAACGGCACTGTCTTCTTTCTCCTCTTCTAAGCATGGGGCCCAGTAGTGAGTTTCTTTCATCCATCAGACAGACCTGGAACTACAGAAATGCAGTGAGATGCCCAGGGTACTGGGCAAGGGCCAACTCAGAGCCAGGAACTGAGCAGGGCTTTCCTGCCACTACAAGGGTAAGACAAAAAGAAGATCTCAAAAGCAGCAAGAGAAAAGCAGTTATCTACAAAGGAGCCCCCATAAGACTGTCAGCTGTTTTCTCAACAGAAACTTTGCAGGCCAGAAGGGAATGGCACAAAATACATAAAGTGATAAGAAGCAAGGACCTACAATCAAGATTACTCTACCCAGCAAAGCTATCATTTAGAATTGGAGGTCAGATTAAAAGCTTCCCAGACATAAAAAGGCTAAAGGAGTTCATCACCACCAAACAAGTATTACAAAAAATATTAAAGGTACTTCTTTAAGAAGAAGGAAAAAAAAAGATTAAAAAATATGACTAATAAATGGCAATAGCTACACATCTGTCAACAATTACTTTCTTTAAATGTAAATGGATTAAATGCTCCAATCAAAAGATAGGATGGCTGAATGGATAGGAAAACAAGATTCTTACATATGCTGCCTACAAGAGATTCACTTCTGATCAAAAGACACACACAGACTGAAAGTAAAAGGATGGAAAAAGATACTTCATGAAAATGGAAATGAAAAAATAAGTTGTGGTAGCAGTACTTATACCAGACAAAATAGAATTTAAAATAAAGGCTATAACAAGAGACAAAGGAGGACTCAGCAATCCCATTTCTGGATATTTATCTGAAGAAACCCAAAACACTGCCTCAAAGGGACATGTGCATCTATATGTTCAGTGCAGTATTATTTACAATAGCAAGAACATGGAAGCAACCTAAGTGTCCATCAATGGATGTAAGGATAAAGAACAGGTGGTACCTATATGTAATAGAATATTACTCAGCCATAAAAAGAATGAAATCTTGCATCTGCAACAACATGGATAGACCTAGAGGGTATTATGCTGAGTGGAGTAAGTCAGACAGAGAAAGACAAACAAATGCCATATAATTGCACTTATATGTAGAGTCTAAAGAACAAAATAGACAAAATAGAAACAAATTCATAGGTACAGAGAACATTTTGATGGTTGCCAGATGGGAAGGGAGTGGAAGTGGGAGGGTGGTAGATGAAAAAGGGGAAGAAATTAAGAAGTACAAATTGGTAGTTACAAAGTAGTCATGGGGATGTAAAGTAAAGCTTAAGGAATATAATCAATAATGTTGTAATAACTATGCATGGTGTCAGATGGGTATTAGATTAATCAGCGCGATCACTTCGTAAGTTACATAAATGTCTAATCACCATGTTGTACACCTGAAACTATAATAATATTTTATGTCAACTGTAATTGAAAAATATAAACATTATTATTTAAAAAAAAAACCTTGGGTGTGGACTTTGAGAGGGTATAGGCAAGTCAGACCTGCTTTAATCTTTCAATATGAAGACCTAATTTAGTGTTTCTCAAAGTGGGATCCCCAGCTCTGTAGCAGTAATATCACCTGGAAACACATAAGAAGTGCATGTTGTCAGCCGCCATCCCAGACCTGTTACATCAGAAGTTCTGGGGACGGGACCCAGTAATCTCTATTTTAACCAGGATTGCAGATGATTCTGGTACATGTTCAAGTTTGAGAGTCATAGGTCTAACTTGTAGCAGAAAAATTTACTTTTCTGTGACCCAATCCACCTCACTCAAGTTTTTCATTAGGATGGAACCAAGCCAAAAATGATGTTACTCTGCCTTCTATTTTCAGTTCATCACCCTGTGGTTACCTCTGCTTCTCAGGTAACTTCCATGGAAGGCTGAGTGCTCTAGAAGCATGATGTGGGGAACTGTGTCCCCTTGGTCATAGTATTATATAATAGGACCCTGATCTTACCCTGATTTTCTACAAAATTCATAATTGAGCTGTCTTCTCTAAAACACTCAAGCTGGAATATTTATATCCTAAAGAAGCTAGCCACAGCATAGTTCTAAAAAAAAAAAAAAAAAAATCTACAGTTTGCATCAGTAAATGGTATAAAGGCTTATATGTTCTTAGACAAAAAAGAAAGAAAAGGGCAGAGAACTTCTCCGGGTGAGATACTCAATTTATTCAAGCTTCTGAAATACAGAAATCCAGACCACTTGTGAAACTCGAAATAGTAACACTGCTCTAGTCTAGCAAAGACTGAAGTAAGCATGTCGACCCATGGTTTACCTGTGTGGAAGAATCAGGAGAACACACTGTTACCAGGAAACTGGAATTGGGGCTTATACTGGAGAATGCTGTGGCCAAGTTCTTGTCAAGGTGAGTCAGACATATTTTGTCTTTGATGTTCAAAGGTTTGGCTCCATGGATAAGTCAGCAATTTTAAGCAAATGCTACAGAAAGCAATTATGAATATCTCCCATCTTTGTGCTCCCACCAACTGAAAAAGAGTAACTCGTTGCCTAAGTAGTTTTATAGCAAAAGAGAAAGTGAGTGGTGGGTTGAGTCAGGAAATCACATAAAAGAAAACTCAGGCTCGTGATTTATTTATTTCTATCATGCAGTTGCCAGTGCTATTAAAATAATGTCAAGGACATAATGATGATTTTAATCCGATACTGATGGTGGATCTGACAATGGGTTAGTGCCTAAAGTAATGAAACGTCAGGGTAAAGTGCATTATGTTCTCCCTTGCATCGTTAAAGTGACTCCAGGCGAACCGAGAAGCATCACTGAGACTTTTTCAAATGGACTAAATGGTTACTCTTCAACTGAAAGCTCTCCAGCTCCTATCTTGGGATGATAGATCAGGACTGAAACTTCTGCATCTAAGGGAGAGAAGAGAGAAGGCCTCTACAGATCTAAACTAGATCAAACACATTGCCTCCAATGTGCACACATCTTTAACAAAGCCAGGCTAGTTATTAAAATGTGAACTATGTAAACCAGGTGGATATCTCACGAAGGGCAATCAAAGTCCCAAATTCACTTAATTTCTAACTAAATCTCCAAGTGAGATTATTTCTTCATTTCATTGCCAGGCTTTGTTCAATGCAGCCAACATCTAATGATGTTTTTAAAAGTCACTTTGGAGATGTAAGCTACCTCTAAATACAGGATGACTCAGAGATTTATTTAAAATACATTCCCATTATTTTTCATTCCTTTACCATGAGCTATGAGAAACACAAATGGAGTTTTAAAAGTTATCTCAAAACACAGCTTCTTTCAGGTTGCCTTTTGATCTTTGGATCGTGAGAGTTCTCAAAGTAGATTTGATCTGCTGGCTCTCTATTCACAAAATTAAATGAGTAGTTGTCAAGTCTCCATTTGCTTTGTGCTGTGTATGCAGGAACAGTACCATCCAAAGGAGAGATGAGGGAGATGAGAGAAGAGAAAAAAGGAGAGAGAAAGGGAGTAAAAGAGGGAAAAGGGTGAAAATAGAGAAGAAAAAAAGAAGGAAGGCAAGAGAGAAAAAAGATAGAAAGATACACTGATTCCTGCAATTATTTCAAGAGGAGACAAGGAATCTAAATGTTCCATAACTTATTGTCCCATTAACTAAGTTCACCAAGTACTCAAATTTTACCTTATTTTGATTGTGAAGTCAAAAAGGAATGAAGTACATTCATTTCTGAGTTTAGAACCTAAATCCTAAATTTAGGATCATGCCACAGCTCATTGGAGTCAAAAGTGACCTGTGTCTAAACTAGGTATTTCCAACTTACCATCGGTTGCATCACTTCACTTGAAAGAGGCTTAAAATGAGAGCAGTATTGTTAAGACTTTTCAATTATGATGAAGGGTTTCACCTGGCAATGTACAGTTTATTTTAATCATTCACAGTAATTATTAATATGTTCTATAAAGTTGCCTCCAACCAATAATTAGCTAATACTAAACCATTGCTCCTAGGGGAAATATAGAGTTAAGTTTCTGCAAGCCGATAGTCACAATATTTTCAACTGATCAATACATGATCTTGTTTCATGTGTTTTTATTTAAAGACACTGTATTATACATAGAGATATAATATATATAAAAGTCACTTTTGGAATGTAAGTTACCTATAAAGACAGGGCTATATGATTCATTAACATTAAACTCAGAGCTAACAGCACTATAACTCGTGCCTGAATAAAGCTTATCTAACACACATACTTTCTCCAAAAGGCGTATCACAGTTTTGCACTTAGGAACCCTAGACAGAACTGCAGTATCATGTTTGGGCAAAAGCACCAACAAAAAGCACAAAAATGCAAAAAGCTGCAAAATGGACAGTTTACAGTATGAGAGCTAAAACAAGAAAGCAGAGTGTTTCCGTGTTCGAACTCAGCTAGGAATGAGCAAATTTTTTGCTGCTGTGCGTATTTCTGCAAATGACAGCAAAAGCATCAGGAGTATTGATTTTGGAGTTACAAAGAAATTTTATGGAATCTACAAATAATGAGGATCAACTATATTTGGTTTTTCATTCACTCCCTTGACTATTTATGTTTGCATGTTCTTCAATTTCTTTGACTGCAAAGATAACTATATATAAGGAGAAAATTATTATTTTTCCTTCTAGATATCCAGAACTACGTTTCAGTTCTTGCCTTCTTTTTCTTAAGTAGAATAAAATAAAGTAAAATAAAATGTAGAAGTAACTGTATCATTGAAAATTTAAAAGAAATGGAAAGCAATAAAACTTGAAAGATAACTAGATTGAAAAGGGAATTGGTGTTGCATTTACAAGGTATTCATAAACTTTATTTCACTTAATCCTCATGACCACCGTTGTACTGATTATTTGGACTGAATATTTATGTGGGCTCCATGAGACTGAGTTATATCCATCCTGGATATATCCATCAGATAGCTAACAAGTCATAAGACCAAGACTTCAACATAGGTCTTTCAATTACTAATTCATTCACCTTCCATGAATAGAATTAAAAGACGAGGCATGGCCATTCATGAAGTTTTGATTAAAATGTGCGAAATAATATTTCTTATATTTATTTACAAAGTCCATACTAGATATTTCCCACAATCTTTGAGTGGCAAAAGATCAACCCCACGGGGTACATTAAGATCATTCTCACAAGGCAAACTGTGAGGCAGTATAGAGAGTCATTGAGGAAAATGTAAGGTAATACATTTCGGAAGAAATGATTCCAACTCTGGTTATAAGATCGATTGCCCTGGACTGTCAGGAACCACTTAGGAAAGACTCCTGAAATCATTTTAAACTGTATTCTGACAATATCAGTCCCCAAAGGTGGGGTATTAAATGGTGAGTGAGACACACTGGAAACCAATTTCTCTGACTTAAGAAGGCAGCTGAGGAACTCCAGTGGATCTTGCCCAGTAAAAGTTGGTCTGAGTTTGCTATATCTGATTTTCCAAGAAAAGTTGGAAATTCTTGCTTTCATGTGAAATCTCCATGGCAGAGACAGTTGGTACTCACCCTAAATCCATGAGCATCTCTGTACTTCCCAGCCTCCAGTGCAGTCCAGTTAGTCATGTGACCAGTTCTGTCTAATGGCCTGTAAACACAAGTGAGCAAGATATCAATCACTGGTACCTTTAAAAATATTTTCTCTCTCTCCCCCGCCCCCCCTTCCAGGAGTGTGACTTAGTTGCACTTAAGTTTCCGATTATCCTTGATCAGTTCCCTCCAGGATGTCCAGTTTCTTTCATATTAGAGTTATAACACTTTTTTCCCTTCTGAAATTCAGATTGGCCACTAGGATATCTGGCAAAGATAGCCATTCTTGCCTTCTTCTATGCTTCTTTGCTACTAGACTTTAATTATCCACATAAACGTTCAGAATAAAGGCTAATTTTTAAGCGATATTTATTGCTATATGTGGGCTCTATAAGTTTTAGTCAATTGGATGTTGCTATTTGGGGGGGGTGCCCCATTTTGTCACATTTTTCTTCATTCTGCCAGTTGGAAGCAGACATCATGAAGAACCGCATTGGGGAACATGGCTGAGAAGGGGACTGTAGTATCTACCTGACACTGGAGCTGCCATGTAAGTGTTGAATTGCTTTTGTTTGGACTGAGAAAAATTTAATTTGATAAGGTGCTCATATCTGGAGTCTTTGTTACAGCAGTCACACTGTATCCTAGACAATTCAGGCATCAGATGCTATATCTACAGCTGTAACTCCTATCCAAACTCTTGAAAAATAGAGTTAAAAGTGCTTGAGAAGTGGCATGATGTACTCGTAGCCATGAACAGTATGGACTGTGAAGTCAGATAGAAATGACACTGAATCTCATTTGGCTGCTTCCTAGTTGTGCCTCCATGGCCGAGATAATTAATGTCTCTGATATTATTTTCCTTTGCTTCAAATTTGAGTAAGAATAATACACCATTAGGTTATCGTAATGATTAAATGAACCAATATAACTTAATCATTACAATAACCCAATGTGGTGTGTGTATGTATATGTGTGTGTGTGTGTGTGTGTGTTATATATATATATATATATATATATATATAAAGTTCTTGGAACTTCATAAATATTCAGTAAATGTTTGCTGTTGTTGTTCAAGACTCAGACACACTAAAGAAGTAGGGTGGTAGGAGAGAGGGTGGGAATGGCTGTGTCTGCCTGCCCTGCTTCTGCAACCTGGGTTACGTGTGAGTGCCATGAGGCAGCCATGGTCTGCTGGGCAGACAGAAAGCAACCAGTTAGTGCTGTGAGTCCCTAATCACAGTCTATCATTCCCTGCTCTCCTCTGGACAGAAAACCTCATCCCATGGAGGACAGACATCTGGACTTCTGTGCTGTACTCGTTCATCAAACTTCATCATGATCTCACTCTCTGCCCAAGAGGTGCAGAGGCTCCCTCTCTCGCCTTGGGCTGCAGGTGTTGATGGAGTGAGAAACGCCTTCAGAGGAAAGATGTGCTGTAACCCCTATACGCTGAGTAAATGTTAACAGTCCTAACACTCTGCCCAGTTCCAGAGTCCACTGGAAAGTTCTGAATCAGCTGCACATCCCAGATGTGCATGTTGACAAAAAGCCAAGCCGTTCTGAAGACTTCAGTAATGCGCAGCTCCAACGCCTGGTGGGATGGTGCCAAGGCTTGGGGGGCCATCCCAGGGAGCAAGGAGCTGGAAAAATGGGGCATGAATGCCCACTGTGAAAAGAAACTCTTCTCTTCCTGATTTCCCTAATGTAGCTTCTTCAGAGTGGCTGACCCAAGTCAGGGTTGTTGAGGGCTGGCCAAGTTGGCCTTCACATAGATGGTCAGCAGTCACCTTGATGAAAATTCACGTGATCTGGGAGGAACTCTCACTTTATAATCTTCCCTTGACAGCCACATTGCCTAAAACTGACCAGAAGAGACTTATGCCTCTTTGTTTGAGGCCTGTGAGGGTATTAGAGAGCCATAGAGAGGAAAGATAATTGGTGGAGGTAAACGTCACTTAAACTTCTCTTTGTGTGGAATAGCATAGATGAATCAATTCATTTCATGTTTCTTCTTTTTTTAGCATTCGGCTAAGGTCAAGGTCAGATAGAGGGATATCGCTTGGGTCCAATGTCCTTCAGCCTCACCTGAGCTCCTTAGTCCAGACTCTCTGCATTTCCATCCCTCCTCCACCCAAACACACACTTTGCCCTCACCTCCCTGGTAGGAATACGACCCATCTCTCTGCAAAAATCTCAACCATGTTCCTGCTTTAGCAAGTAGGAATCGGGATGTTGGTTCACATAGCAACACTCAGCCTCAACAGTCAGGTTCTCCTATGACCTCAGTGAACATCAGACCTGGTGATCCGGACTTGGGACCCAACTTCCAAACACAACCCATTATGGGTTCTAACACAAACCCATAAGTGTCCTTAGGAATACAGCCATAATATGTTTGAGACTATCTGCTCATGAAAATAAACAAACATCTCACACAGCATGGGAAAATCCAGAAACTCAAGTGGGAAGAAGTCACCAATGTAAGGGATAGAGTCAAAGACTTCATTTTAAATTTATTTCAACCCGTATCAGTTCCTCCTCTGCTGAGGAATGAAGGAAGAACTCAACAAAGGGCGTGAAGGAAAGAGAAGCAGTGCAAAGCGGAGGACTCTCACCAGCCTGTTCCACCGGAGGGAAGCTGACCTGTGCCTTTCTCAGACTCAGCTGTGCCCATAAAACCAAAGGCGCGGTTGTTTCATTAGGAAAAAGAGAAGCTGGCGGCCTGGGTTATGTAATCACCCAGTGCCTCATCTGCACGAGGGTGTTTCATTTCATGTGGTCACTCAGTGTTTAAAGCATGAAAGTCTAATTTTAAGTAAATAATGAAGTTTATTGTGTTTTTGATTAACAACCCACCATGTCTCAAGTCCAGCTCCTCTGCAGAAAAACACAAGAAAAATAAAGTCTTCAGAGGAAAGAACTTGACAGAAACCCTGAGCATGGAGTTTCATGGTCAGCTCTTGTTTTGAAAAAGCACGAAGCACATTTGGACTCTCTCTAAGTTCACTGCGTTTGGCCATCCATGTGGTGTCCAGAGCGGCTCTCTTTCTCAAGTCCCATTGCACATGGGCAGACACACTCATCCTTGCCCTGTTTGCAGATGGTCCTTTTGGCTAATGGCAGGGGTTACTTGAAATCTCAGGGTGAGCTTCTTGTGCACAGTTCTGCTGTAAATAAACGTTCAAGTGAGCAAAGTTTCTTACCAAGCTCTCAGTGAGCGTGGACAACTTTGGAATGATCTGGGGGTAAGGAATGGTTAGGAGGGAGCCTCATGTGCCCAAAGAAGGAGTGAGGGGTCCCTGCTGTGCTGGGGTCATTTTGTTTATTCCTGGTTCTTCCTCCTTAAATTTCCAACCTCACCTTCACCCCCATGAGCAGAATTTTGGCTGCAAGAAGCTCACAGAGTACTTCATTCCTATTAATTTCCAACAAAGCTTCCCAGTTCTCCTACTTTCTCTAAACATGAAAGATGTGTTCTCAAGATCACCAGCTGCCTATAATGTTGTGAGCAGAAGGGAGACAGGCTGGCTCACTACAGTGATCAAAAAAAGTGCAGCAAGACCTTCTTTTTAAACTGTTCCAGCATGTTTCATTTCTGGAGTCAGAGAAGGAAATGGACTGAATTCGTAGGCTTTGTTTAAAGGCTGTCATGTGAACCAGCAAATACATTCAGAGACGTGCCACACAATGTGTGCATTTTTCAAGTGTCCAGTCTGAGGTTGACAATAATTAATAATTAAGATTTGATTGACATGCTGTTACTGCTATGTTATCTGCCTTGAACAATATAACAAAGCAGAGATAAAGAAAGACCATTGTCTTGAAAGGTGATCTCAATTTGGTCAGGGATCGACCTGCAAGTACTAGACTTATGAGCCCCTGGGGGCTCGTAAATGCCATTTAGGGTTTCAACAAGTGTGTCTAATATTCAAAGCCAAGCTCTGGATGCCCCTCACAAATGGGGCAGTGGACCCTACAGAAAAACAAGAGAGAGGTGGTACAGTTCTTGCTGTACCACATGAGGTTTCCATGACTGTCAGATAATCAGGGGGAAATTTCAGTCAAGGGTGTAGTGGAGTCATGGAAGAGTCAATCACAAGATTTAGAACTAGAGTATTAGACTGAAATGCTTTTGAATCTTAATGCCTCCACTTATAAACGGTGTTCTTTCTCACGTCTCCTTTTTTTTTTTTTAACCTGTAAAGTGAGGCTAATAACACACACCTAAAAGATCATATGGGGAATAAATGAGCCTTTGTAATGTACTTAGTCCAGTCACTGTCAAGAGCTGGAGCTCAATGCACTTCAATTCTCTGCCCTCTTCTGTCCCCACCCTTCCATCAACAGCAGGCCACTTAGTGCCCAGATGTAGGTAGTCTCAGTGACAAGCTGTTAACCTCTTGTTACAACGACGCTGTGTGATGGGATGCGGAACTTTTTTTAAAAGTAGATTCAGCCCCTAATCTTTAAGAGCTTATAATTTTATAGGGAAGATGTAGTATGTACACCGACATACACTGATACAGAACACAATTAGGTGATTAGTGTTATCAAAAATCCAGTTGTATCCCAATCCCTTGGATGTTTAGGTGGAGGCTGGCTGGCAAAGGTATAAACTGGGTAGATTAACATCAATAATAGAAGTTTAAATGTTTACCCAGAACACACACAGTATAGTTGGTAACATCTATGCAACACCCTCCTGTAAAACTTGATTCCTGGGAAAGCATATTTTGCTTTTTATGTAAAAGAACCTTCCATCAGTTTTGGCATACATAAGAAAGAGAAGAAAGTGGGGGGATTGAATTTAGGTACCTCGGCACATAGTTAAATAAAAGACAGTCAATGAAGCATGGAAATGGTTCACTTAAGGTTTTGATGTTGTTACTTTACATCATGGCTTCCCAAAAATGAAGGATAGTCATGTACAGCTATGAGAAAGAACTGGATTCTGACTCAATTTAAGAAAATACCAAGAACCTCTCTCTCTGTCTCTCTCTGTCTCTGTCTCTCCTCTCTCTGTCTCTCTCTCTCTCTCTCTCTCTCTCTCTCTCTCTCTCTCTCTCTCTCTCTCTCACACACACACACACACACACACACACACACACACACACACACACAGACTGCTTTTGCTCTGGAATGTTGGTTTGAACCACTATCAACACCATTGGGTTGGTCCATTTTGAATAAGAACTGGTTGCTAATTGAGTCTACCTGTTACAGAACTGATAAAGAGCAAGGCCTTCTGGTTCTGAGTTACTTCCCCTTGAACTGTGGTTGGTGAAAACTCATTTAGCCTGAAGCAAAAAATAGCTCTGAAACCAATTTAAGTTGCATTAAGACTTGTGATTCTAGTGTCTACTCTCCTCAAATGAATGTCTGATCCTGTAGCTTATATCCCCAAAAGGGTAGCTTGGCCACCGGTTGGGATTGCTTAAGTGCTGAAATGAAACACAAGCAGAGGAAATGCAAACTTTACAGTTCTGTTCTCAGCTATGTTGAGAATCTCAAAATATTATCTTGGAAAATAAAAATAGCTGTTATAAATAATGTCTCTCTATATTTTATGCTTTGTTCTTATTGTTGTTGTTTTTTTGTTTTTTTTTTTGGTTTGTATTAAAAATTTCTAATTAGAAACTTAGTTAGCAATGTATTTTTATTTTAGAATATTTGAAAAATACAGACATGAACAAATATCTAGGTGGAAAAACCGTAAGTTAACTACATAGAGGAAACCACAGTTGACATTTTGCTTATTTCCTCATTGTATTGTTGTTATATATGTTTTTATGTAATTGAGACTATATTTCAGATTTACTTTAGATGCTTTTTTTTACACTTAGTAAGATAGCATAAGCATATCTCTTAGGCATTAAAACATTGTTGCATATTTGAAAGCACAAAAGACTCCTGGTTAGAATAAAGGGATAGACTTAGAAAGGGCTTAATGATCCTTCATGATTGCAATAACAGGAATTTCCACAGAAAGCTCATGGTGAATGTTTGGACATGTCTATAGCCCCACCTACAGTCTGGGGATCTTAAGAAGAAGAGAATAGATCCAAGTTGCCATTTCTCAGACAGAGAGGCGGACAATATATATTGAAAGAAATCACACTGAAGCTCATAAAACTGAAATTTTACAACTAGCTTCAGAAAGATGCAAGATTTAAAATGATCAAATACAGATTAAACCTCTTTATGTTATAAACAAAGATAAACTGAATCTATAAATGATTAGGTGACCCATGCAAAACGCATAGAATGGACATTTGTGGAAGACCCCAAGTGTTTTGATATTGAATCCAGTGTTCTTTCTTCTGTGCCTCCCTGCCTTTTCTTCTGCTTACCTTCTCCCACATCCCGCATTTGTTCAGAAGAGGGACTCGACACTTAGTATACCTGTGTCAGAGGGTGGTAAGGACCAGGTGATTAACGGATGTGAAAACTCTTGGTAATTTGTAAAATGCCAAAAAAGAGTAAGACTTTATTGATGGTGATAATAATGATAATTGTTTCCTAACTACTGAAGATGAAGATAGATGCGACAACCTTTGCCTCACTTATTTATTCATTCAACAAAATTATTGAGTGCTCCTGGCACTGATTCTAGGCATCCGGGACGCAGCAGTGAACAAACAGATAAAACACATAAGGCATTGACATTCTAAGGTAGAGACCAGCAATGAACAATAAAGAAGTAAGTTATAGAGTATGATAGTGAATGGTAAGTGATAAGGAGGAAAGATACACGATGTTCTGGATGGTGTTAGGTGGTGTGGCCGGGGAGGAAGCCGTGTGTATATCTGAGGGAAGAACATTCCGGGCAGAAGAAACCAATGCCCTGAGGTAAGAATATGATTGTGGTTTTGAGGAACAGGGAAGAGGCCAGTGCAGCTGGGGTACAGTGAGCAAGGGAGGGGAAGATGAGGTGAACACGGCATGAGAGGAAGCCAGACCATGTGGAGTCAGGGCGGTTGTGTTACCAAGGGAAGAGAGTGAAGGGTTCTGAGCAGAAGAGTGATGTTATCTGACTTTAGTTTTAAACAGAATGTCTCTGGCTGTGCAAAGAATAGAGTTAAGGGAAGTGAGGGTGTGGACAGGGAAGGGTTAACTCAGCAGGCCTGAGTTGCTCAAACTCTGCACATTCAACAACAGCAACAACAACAAAACTCTGGGCTTCCAGAGAGGCCCTTCTTGAGCTGCTGGGAGACAGCCCCGGAGCCCTTGGATACTCTGCGTGACGAACGTGTTGTCCCTGAGGTCAGGCTGGTTTTTTACCAGTGTTTCACTACCATGTTTCCCTGAAAATAAGACCTAACCGGAAAATAAGCCCTAGCATGATTTTTCAGGGTGACATCCCCTGAACATAAGCCCTAATGCTTCTTTTGGAGCAAAAATTAATATAAGACCCGGTCTTATTTTCAGGGAAACACAGTAGGTAAGAAGGCTGGAGTCTGAGTAGCTGGAGTCAGTCCCACAGACACAGCATGCCTACATTACTGACCCCCAATTAAAGCCCAAGCTTTCATGGCTGAAACTCTCCACACATATTGTCAAATGTCATTGCTGAGAGAATCGAGTGTGCTCCGTGCAACTCCACTGGGAGAGCGCAGCTAGAAGCTGGTGCCGGGTTTCTCTTGGACTTGACGCATGTGCCTTTTCCCTGTGCTGATTTCCATCTGCATGCTTTTGTTATAATAAACTGTACCATGTGTATAACAGCTTTTCTGAGTCTTGTGAGTCCTTCTAGCAAATCACTGAGCCTGATAGCAGCCTTGGGGCCCCCAATCCATGAAGGGAACAGTTGAAACCAGTTAGGAGTTGAATATGCTAATCCATGTGAGAGGTGATGGTGGCTTGTCCACCATGGTTTTGTCCCAGCAGTGTCCTGGGGATTGCTGTTGAACCTTTGAAGCTCATTTATCAATGTCTATTGACATAATCCAGGATTCTTTATTAAATGGCTAATTCTGATCTGATCTGTCAGTGAAACTTTCTGCTTTCATCCCTCAGAGAAGATGTTCTTGAGAAACTTGGTAACTCTACAAGACCAAGAAAAATTACCAAGAGTTCTTGTTTTTCTCTTGGCATGAAGCAGAATCAGTCATCAGATGTGGTTGTAATCAAAAGAGCTCAGGAACAAGGAGAGCGTGAACCATTCAGAACCATCTCTGATCTCCACCTCCCCACCATGGCCATTGGTCACCTCACCAATATTCCAAATAAGTGGACAAGACACTGACCTTCAGAGAGTCAGTGTAGGAAATGGGAAAACATGGGAAAAGAGATTCTCAAACTTCTATGTTAGTGGGGAAATGAGAACATGTTTATATTCTAGTTTATTTTATTTATTATAACCTCTCACCTGAAACATTAACAACAATGGAGGTATAAAAATGAATTGCGCCAATAGATGTTAGAGATAAAATGCAATCAGTATGTGTGATGCAGCCCAGGCCTTCCTACAAAGTGAATACCCCACAGCAGGGCTTGAGGAGGAGGTGTTACACAGCTGTGAAGCTTTGGAGAACTTACGTGTTTTATTAGATGGGAGAGTAAAAACTTCTTCTCGAAGGAGTCCAGTGTATGTTTAGAAGACAGAAGGCAGAAGCTGAAGTTATTAGAAGACGTCTGCTTCCTAGGTTCTTCCTAGGTGCCTGGATTATGATACCTGTCAAAAAGGCAAGAGAGAGGGACTAGAAGAAGCTACTCTAGGGAACTCACTCTCGTGTATGAAGGGAAGGTCATGGACCAAAAAGTTAGCCAGAACTTGGATCGAATCCCATCTCCACCATTTACCAGGAGTGTGATCTTGAGTGAGTTACTTAGCATCTTCAAGCCTCAGCCTCCCATCTTTCTCTCATTAAAGGTGGGTTAGGCTACCTCTCTCTAAGCATCAGTGTATTAGGTTTAAACAGGATGTCTGGTACCCAGTCCATGGCTGGCACCTAATGAATGTTCACTTCCCATTTCTAGATATTCCACGTGCTAATAAATAATATCCATAATATCTGTGTAATTAGAAGGAGAAAAGAAAAGAAATGACTTGCTCTGGCCCCTGGGAGAGCATATCTCTACACTACTACTCTTGTGCTTACAGAGTTTGATGAGGAAGGAACTCCTGCCTAAGAAACCATAATTTCATTGTTTCTGTTCATGCTTCTTGCCCTACAGTTGAATTTCAGTGGTACACATGGTCTAGCCATGTAAAGATTTATGGCTGGCCCTCTGATTAACAAGGGCCAGGCTGTATCGGTTGTTAAATGTTTAATGTGTTCCTTAGTTTATGCCGATAAAATGTGAATAGCTAGACGATCATCCTCGAGTTTTGACTATGCAGAGGTTGTCCTGTAAATTAATGCGAGGTAGGAAGTCAACAGCTGGACTGACATGTAAGGCACTTATTTTTTGGAAGCAGGGAGGAAGAGAAGGCATCAAGAGAGAAGGAGGCCCCAAAAATCCTGCTGGTGCCCAAGGAGTCCTGGCTACTGATAAATTGTCTGTGTAAGGAACGGTTGATGGACTCTTTGGAGACAGATGTCTAATATCCAAGGTGAAATTGTTGCCTGTGCCCAGCTATACAGGCATTTCTGTTATTTCAAACATTCTATAAATTTCACTATATATAAATGTCTTAATAGTACTCTGAGGGGAGAAAGATTTGGAGTGGTTCCCAGTGTTGTATGAAGAAAACCAACAAGAGAAAACCTAAAGGTGTGTTACCAAACTGCATTCAGTGTGGACTGAAGAGACAAAGAGCTCCCAGAAGTCTCCTGCGATATCAGGAGAAGTATCCCATGGAGGATGGGATGGTGGCGTGAGTTTTCTTGTGAGTCATATAAGTGCCACCGCAGAAGTTTGAGACCTTTGGTTGGTGAATTCTGGGCTCTTTTGAATAGAATATTTTGTTTTCTTAAGTGCACTTGGTAAAAATAATAAAATCACTTGCAAATGCTCTTTCCTTGCCTCTGCCTGTGTGACTGACCCCAACTCAAAATAGAATGTTGTGATAACAGGGAGTATTAGAGGCCAGAAGGCAGCCTGGACCTGTGCCTTGGCATTCCTTTGGGGCCTGAGAGCTGAAGTAAGGAGAGAATCTGTGTAGTGCACAGGCGAAGGGTGGGTCCTCTCTGCTTCCTTAGGAACAGCTTGATGAGAGGTCTATAAGCAGTGATTGCTGAGCCCATTAGCAGAGTTGCAGACTCTTGAAGTCCTTCCATGCCCGAGCCACTGAATTCTGTTTCTGGATTTACCTTCAACTCCAAGTACAAATTTTCAACACAGGTGTTCATATCCTGACGCTGAGTTTTTATATCAGATTCCAGGAAAGTGTTTCAGTTAACCAGGGGGGAAGCATTCACAGGCAAAGGGTAAGGTGTTATTAGTGGTTTTAGAACAAGTGAAAGAGGCCTTTCAAAGAACTTGCAGAGCTGGCACTGAGGCAGAATAGTGGTTTGCCAATCGATGATTCTATGTCTGGCAGCTGAAACCCAACTTATAGGTGCTGTGCCTTCAAGGGCTCATAAGATATACACTGCTCGGATGAAGAAAGACATGCATTCATTAAGGATAAAATATGAAAGGATTCTTTACTCCATGAATTCCTGTCTAAAACTTCACTGGCACGTATATGAGACATAGGTGTCAGGGATATTTTTGAATTTTTCTTTGGCTCACCACTAACATACAAATCGCTGTGAAGAAAGTACCATATTTTGCTCAAACGCCATATCCTTCTGTTTCAGGAAAAAAGTTTAAAAGTATATAAACCAAAGTTTTTATTTGGGCCTCTTTATCAGAGAAATAAAGGAGAAAGGAGCTGGGAAATATATACCCTTGCTCAGAGTGGGCCAGAGGGACGATCCCTTAATAAAACATAAGTACTACTAAATTCTGCCTGGAAATAAAGATTGATATAAACAAGCCATGGCTTACAGTTTCAAAATCCAGTAAATTATATTTATGGTTGTGCATTTGTCAAGATAAGTAGCTAATGGTAATCCAATAAGCAGATAAGGGTAATAAAATGCACTGACGCAAGGCAGAAGTCAGAGTTGGTGATGGGGACACCCTTTCACATCTGAGGTCCTAACAGACTTCATGAAATGTTTCAGACAGGGATAATGACCAGGGACAGGCGACAAGGTAGAGTTGGGAAGAAAGTTCATTTTTGTTTGTAGACCTTCATCAACGACAGAGCACTTAACCATTTTCTAGTTTTACTATAGTTGAAGTGATACGTGTTCTAAGGGGAAATCTCTAGCAGTGTAGAGAAGAGTAATATTTCTGCCTCTGAGAGAGTTTAAAAGAAAAGAAAAAAGAGAGTAAGAGCTAGCATTTCTGGGAGAATCCTGTACCTCGGCAGCAGAATAAGCACTAAACACATTTTCAGACGCTAGACTAAAATAGAAATCCTAGCAATTGTCAAGCTCCTGAAATTTGCCCAGGACTGATTCTAACAGATGCCTTTAAATCTACATCTGTTGTGTTGTGGCTGCACAAACAGGACTAGACACAGCTCCAAACCCCTTGTCTGAGGTGATCTGTACTCCGGGTGGCCTCCTACTCTTTCTGTGCCAGAGTTTTATGGATGTAGCAAGATGAGGGAAAAAAGGTCACTGTGCAAGCAACATTCAACAGTCCAGTCTTTTAGTCACTGGAAACACATGAACGAGCAGACCTAACATATGTCATAAAGAACATTCCATCAAATCAAGTATAATCTTTGGATTTATGTTGGGTTGGTGGGTAAGGAATAAATATATTCATGCCTTTGTATCTGGGCCTCAGGCTGAAACATGTAATTCCATCGGGGAAAGCATAGCTGTCCATATTTGACATGAAGAGGCTGTCTTCACAGCCAAGGAAGGCAGGGCTAACCACGGCCCCTACATGAGACTTCGCTGTCCATCTCTGCTTGAGGGCTTAGAGCCTCAGGCTCCCAACACACACAGCTCAAGTGAAGGGAGCACGTGGTAGACACTTTTACAAAGACCACACAAAGCAACCAATGGAATTCTCTTGTTTCTCAATTTTCTTTTGCATGGACTGAGTTATTCTCCTAGAAAACTCTAATAATATGCAGACAAAAGATTTGCATTTAGGCTGATATAGTTTAGTTGTCAGAGATCATTCAGGGCAAGTAGAAAGCACTTAATGTTTGCTGTCAAACCTACCTGGATCCAAATTCCTGCTCAGTCACTGTAAACTTGCACAAGTTTAAATTCTTTGGGATTCAGATTTTTCATCTGCAAAAGAAAAAAAAAAAGATACTTACAGACTAAGGTAAGAGAATTTGTAATGATTGTAATGATTAAAAATCATGTGTGGTAAGACACTTGGCATATAGACCACGTTCATTTAACAGTAGTTGTAATTAAACTCTTCTGTAATGAGACTGCAAATATTGACATAGATCTTTGACAATTTCATCCTGCACCTAGGTTTGTTTTTTAAGGCCTGAAATGTTTACTTAAGGTCCAATTTGCTGAACTTAATCACAAATAATATCTTACAAACATCTAGCATTACAGTTCATAAAAGGTTTTTGCATTTGTTATCTCATTTAATTCTCACAACAGAAAGTTTGGTTTTATGATTATCTTTACTTAAGAGATGAGAAAAGTGAGAGTTAAAATAAATTACTCATGGCCACAGAGTGAATAAATTGGCACCTATGGATATCAGTGCTGCCAGGTTGACTGCTTCGCTTATTACTAGAGCAGTTTTTAGGTTTGTGTACACCCTCGATCTTTAATTAAACCGACATTTATTGTTCCTCTACATGCTGTGAGCTAGGTGCTGAGAATACAACAATAAAGAAAAAGTCACAGCCCCTGCCTTCAAAGACTTTATATTCCTGCAGGAACACAGACGTTGAACAACTACACTGGAAAGCAAACAACCTGACTAAAAAATGAGCAAAAGACCTGAATAGACATCTCACCAAAGAAGATAAACAGATGGCAAATAAGCCTATGAAAAGAGGCTCAATGCCCTATGTCATTAGAAAAAATGCGAATTAAAGCAACAAAGTACTACTACACACCTATAAAAATGGCCAAAATCCAATCCACTGACAACACAAAATGCTGACAAGGACGTGGAGCAACAGGAACTCATTGCTGTTGGGAATGCAAAATAGTCACATTGGAAGAGTTTGGCAGTTTCTGACAAAAAAAAAACAACCTCATTCTTACCATATGATCAAGTAAACGTGCTCCTTTGTATTTACCCAAATAAATTCAAAACTTATGTCCACACAAAACCTGCACACAGGTGTTTATAGCAGCTTTCCTCATAGTTGCCAAAACTTGAAAGCAACCAAAATGTCCTTCATTAGATCAATGGATAAATAAACTGTGGTACATCCAGACAATGGAATATTATTTAGTGCTAAAATAAAATGGGCTCTCAAGCTGTCAGATTATCTTTTCATGGAAAAACCTTACATATATATCAGTAAGTGAACAAAGCCAATCTGAAAAGGCTACATAGTGTATGATTCCAACTATATGACGTTCTGGAAAAGGCAAAACCTGGAGACAGTAAAAAGATCACTGATTACTAGGGGTTGGTAGGGAGGGAGGAATGAATAAGCAGAGCACAGAGGATTTTTAGGGCCGTGAAACTACTCTGTATGATACAATAATGGTGGACACAGGCCATTATACATTTGTCCACACCCATAGAACGTACAACACCAAGAGCAAACCCTAAGGTAAACTATTGACGTGGGGTGATAACAATGTGCCAGTGTAGGTTCACTGATTGTAACAAATGCACCCCTGTGGTACAGGGTGTGATAGTGGGGAAGATTGTGTGTGGAGGGGCAAAGGATATATAGGAACTCTCTATACCTTCTGTTCAATTTTTTCTATAAAACTTCTCTAAAATATAAGTCAATTTGAAAATAATAATAAAACTACACCAATTGTGAAAAATGCAATGAAAGAGATAATGCAAGGACCTTAGCAACCTTGTAGAGTCAGGAAAGCAGTTGGTAGTAAGTGATCCTTGAGCTGAAATCTGAAGCATAAATAGTGGAAATATCAATTGTGCTAAATGCCATAACTTGACAAACTGAAGCAATCATATGGACAACACACCCTGACAGAGGACAGTTAACAAAATCCACTTAAGACTACCATCATACACGGCAAATAATACTTGTTGTACTGATTAGTCCACTGTGTGAAGTGTGCCTCCGATTTGGAAAAAGAAAACATGGGAAGGGGCCAAATATTATCATGGTAGCAGAAACACAAAGAACCCATGCTAAAAGGTTTCCAATAAGCAAGAACAGCCAGCCAGGCAGGCTTCAGTAAGTAGCCTTCCATGGAAGTTGACATCTGTTACTCATTTGTTGATTCGAGGTTTGAAGAAAAGCAGAGTGATTGGAAATACTTCTATGTTCTGGGAAAGTATTGAATGGGAGAGCTCTTAGTGCATCTTAAATATTGGTCCATTACTTTTAACATTTAGTACAAACGTGCTCTCTCCATTTAAAGAATGAAATGAGAAGTTGGAAATATCTAGATTCAATAATTTCAAAGCTATGGAAGATCAAAGACAGTGTCTTGTTTACACAATGAGAAAAGAGGTCTCCCATCTTTGAAAGGATATCTTTTGAATGCTTAGGAAAATGTGTATTATGAAGGAGATGGAAAGTGGAGCATATTCAGTAGATAATGCAACTGTATTGTCTATATTAGAGGAGAAATAGCAAAGAAAAGAAGAATACTTATATAGCTACCTAGGTACCTATGTTGTATAATGGTTCAAAGCAAAGATATTGATATCAAACAGACCCGGATTTAAGTCCAAGTTCTACCATTGACTAGCTCTAAGAGTTTAGGCAAGTTTCTGAGTCTCTCTACAACCCAGTCTTCTCATTTGTAAAACGTGAATGTTACCAGGACCTACCTTATGGGCTTTGGAAGAATTAAATACTTGAATGTACACACAGTTGTGATCACAGTGTCTAGCACATGATAACCACTCGATAAATATTAGTTGTATTATTATGTTTTAATGGGCTGAGTAGTTCTCCCAGCATGACAGTTTTGCTATACAGCAATACTGTTCATCTTTAATTCCCACTGGACTGCAAAAGTTTTAAGAAAGTGTTAGGGGAAAGTAAGAATCCCTTGGTGAGTTGCCAGGTAGCTGACAATACAAAGGCAAATGTCAAACAGTGGTAGTTTTCTGTCTCTGAGAAACTCTAGTTTGGCCTCTAGATGATCTTGGTATCTTGATAACCCTATCATTCTAAGATATGTTGATGCCTTCATCCCCTTGTTGAAGATCCCTTTGCAGTAGAGTGGGTGACTGACCCATAGGAGGCATCAGAAGACCTGGCCAGCATGCCCATCCCCCTCACTGATTTCATATGCTCACCTGAGTTGTCATCTATTCCGCTTTGAGAAAAATCAAGCCACAGCTGTGGATCTCAATTACTATGATATCTGAGGATACTGGCCTTGTGTTCATAAAAGATGGGACACAATTTTTCCAATTACTCTATATGACCTCAGCCAAGTTACTTATGCAATCTGAATTTCCAGACCCTCATCTCTACAAACAGGGCTGGGGGTACTGTTTTGGTCAGGACTCAGGTGGGAATTAGTTGGCGCACTTAAGCTGGGTGTTGGGGGTGATTTCAATAAAGGGATTATTTACAGGGTGTGAGAAGGGTTTGGCAAAACGAGCAAGGACCGGTACAAGGACTACACTGGCAGTGGGACTACATTAGCAGTTTTAGGCCTGAATGGCTGGGAGAAGGAACCATTTTTAGAACTCAGAGAGGGTAACTTTGCAGAGAGGGTCATCTGACAAGTCTTGTGCCCTTTGATAGAGAGATACAGTCAACTCTTGGCAACTTCATAGGAACAGACCAGAAAAGTAAATTAACTGCTTTTCTCCTACTCCTTTTCCTATCAATGCTAAACTGTTGGCCAAACCCAAGTGGAAACCCTAGAACAAGGAGTCTGTCAATGCAGTTCATACAGACCAACCTCCTAGGTGGCACAGAACAAGGTGAGAGCGGGCCTGGGATGGGAGATGGGAGGCGGAGCAGAAGAAACCTAGCTCAGACATCACCAAGAAAGGTTGGTATGAGCTGTAGTAAGTCAATTTGTAAAATACCTGTCAGTGTCTGGCACAGGATGGGACAGTGGTAAAAACGTTCACTCCCCACACCCACCCCACTCTCCAGCTGTCACAGAGAAACCCACATCCTTCAGCCACAGTCCCTATCCCATACTCAGCGCAGATCTCAACATACACACTTACACACACATATAATGCTTACTGTAGGTCAGGTTTTCTAATTTTAATTTTTAGGTTTTGGCATGTTTAGAAATCATACTTCAGCCCATCCTTCCCAAATTTTACCTGGCCCATGGATTACTCTCTGCACCAACCCAATGGTTAATTTCTAGTTATGTTGTCTGCTTAGGGGGATACGTGTGTCAGCATCAACTTTTGGCAATTACCAAAAAGGTGAAAAAGAAAGAAAGACTCAGGGGCCATAGTCTCCAAGAGAATTTGAGCATCCACATACAATGGAGCAAATTTCCAGAGAGTACCATGAGCTGGACCTTTGGAAACAGGGCTTTTTCATTTTACATACAGCCAGGCATTTGTTAGGCAGCCCAGCAACAAACCTCTGCTCTCTGGTCAGCCCGTTTCTTCGTCTTAAAGACAACCAATAAAAGATGCCAATCATTCTACTTAACTATGTGGCTAACCATCCATTATTAATCCGAGCACATACTCTGGAAGAGTCAATGGGGTCTCAAAGATCTGAGATCGATAGCCCCATAATGCAATAACTCGGTGCCTGGTATCATGTCATAATTGAAATGATTGATCAGGATGACATGCAGAAGATGGATGTCCTCTCTGTGCTCTGCCCATCCTCTTTCCCTCCTCCCCTGTGATTCAGCACTGCTAAACATGCTAAATGGAACAATGTTTTTATATAAGAAATAACACAAGCAAAGAAAACTTTGTTTTTAAATGCTCATTTGTGGGGAAAAAAAAAAAAAAAAAAAAAACTTGCTGAACATTTCTGTTGTGTCATTTTTCAGCCACACTTTCTGTAAGAGGAAGAGATTTCTGGTAAGGCCAAGTGCTGCCATTAGACTGGGAATTTAGAGTATCTTTACAATTATGTTTCAAAGTGATTGGAAACGTGTCTTGTGAGCCATGAGATGTTTAGGTCACAAGTACATTTCAGAATACAGGTAAAAAATGTGAAGTTCTGGTCTCTCATTTAGCTAAATCTCCGTGTATCGCATGATGGGACACAACGCAAGCTGAAGTGACAGCAGCAGAGTGTGCAATCTGGGCACACCCCAACGGGAGACACCATTTTGTTTTTTTCTGCTCAGTAGTGGTCCAGGGTCCTCAATGTGCTTTACCAGCCTTAGCCTGCTAGTCCCAACAAGAGCCTGAAAGAGGTCAGCAGGCTGCCCAGTCAGGTCATTTCAGGTGAATTCACAGATAACTGCAAATGTAGTCATTGATTCTGAACTATAGAAAGTGAGTTCTCACCCTTCTCCCAAAAGTGAGTATCAAAGTCTTATCAATGAGGCATCACTAGTGAACCTGATGGGCATTTGGGGGCTGGACAAAATGGAGGGTTGAGTGTCCAGTTGTCTCTGACCCCTGAGGAAGAAGAATGAGTTGGAGCAGAGACAGACTGTCCATGTGGCCCATTAGACCTGTGGTTCCCAGTCTTGACTGCACACTGGAGTCACCTGGTGAACTTCAGGTGTCACTGGAGCCTGGGTATGACCTTCAGGAATTCTGATTTAATTGGCCTGGAGTGTGGCTTGGGCATGGAGAGTTTTCTGAGCATAAGACGTGATTCTGCTACGCAGCCAAGCCTGAGAACCACTACTAAAGTCAGGAGTTCCACCAAGTACCACAACTTTTTGCTTTAGAAGGTCCTGTTTTGCTACTGAACAGCAGATTTTTAGTCTTATGGAATTTTAAAGAAGTTACTTGCTCCAACCTTTATGGTGTCTCATTTATGCCAGACGGCTATGTGCCTTGCACTCGTGTTTTTCAGACTGTGGGCAGTGGCTTACTAGTAGGTGATGGAATAGATTTTGATGGTTACAACTGGTGCTTTTTATTTTAAAAAACAAGTAAAATAGAATTGAAAATATCAGGCCATCACAAATCATAAGAGTACTACTTTGTAAGGTGTGTGTGTGTGTGTGTGTGTGTGTGTGTGTGTGTGTGTAAACTTGTACTGGGTCCTGATATAAAATGTAAAACATTTATCTTAATGAAGATTATGGTCAAAAACAGTGTGTAAAACTAACCTTTATGCTTATAGTTGCCCCAAATGTGGACTGTCTCTCTTCTGTTTTCCATGATAAATCTGGGGTTTCATAACATTCTCCAAGTTCACATAGATGTACCAAGTGACGACTCAGAGTTTCAGTCCAGTCCCGTGTGTGTGCAAAGCCCGCACTCCCTCTGTTCCACTAGGATGCCTTTCCCTCATCCACCACCCAGGCTTACGTCAATGTCATTGGCCTCTTCAGTCTCTTCTCGCCTAGATGCACAAACTAGAAAGACAGCCACCTAACAGAACAAAATGAAGAAAAAATCTAAACGTCTTTCGTTTTAAACTTCTACCCGTTGAAGGAAATTCACCTACTCCCATTTCAGGACTTCTCAGCCTTAGATCAGGAACACCTGGTCTGCAGGAGGTGGTTCGTCCTCCACCTGGCAACAGGGACCTGAAGAGCACCTTAGATTGTCTTGCCTGTAATAACTCCATGTGCTCTTGCAAATGATACCTGGGGTCTACCCAAGGGGAACAGATTCACAACACACTAAAATGGTAACAGCTTATTTTCTCTGAAGAAGCACAAGTTCCCCTAAAACAGATTCAAACCCAGTTGGTTGTGAGTTCTAAGTAAATTAAGCAGTGCCGATATTTTTTGCAAGTAAACTTGTTAATGAAGTATAGCATACATATAGAAAAGGGCATAATTCATGAGGGCACAGGGCAATGGATTTTCACAAACAGAATGCATGCACATAACCATCACCCGCATCAAGAAAGAAAGCAGTTCCGATGCCCCAGAATACCTTCACGATCTCCCCTCCTGTCACTACCCCCCACAAAAGTAACCACTACCCTGACTTCTAACTATAATTTTTTGTCTATTTGAAATGTCTTTATAAATGGAATCATATCCTATTTACTCTTTTGTGTTTGTCTTCTTACATTCAACATGGTATTGGTGAGATTCATCCACATTGACGTGTGTGGTTATATTTTGTACATTTCCATTGTTACATAATATTCCATTATACTAATTAATATACAGTAATTGATTAACCTGCTCTGTCTTCTCTTGTAGCCAATTGGATATTTTCCAGTTTGAGGCTATGAATATTTCAGTGCTACTATGACCATTCTATTAGACTGGTGCAAAAGTAAGTGCGCTTTAAAGGTGAAACATAATTGCAGAAACTGCAATTACTTTTGCACCAACCTAATACGGGACATCTTTGGTGAACATACGTTTGCATTTCTGTTAGTTATTTATTAGGAGTGTAACTTTTGGTTCAAAGTATGCATATGTTAAGTTTTAATAGTTCCTGCAAAAGAGTTTTCTATTGTCATACATTTTATCTGTCCACCAACAGTACTAGGATAGCTCCAATTACTTCACATTTTCATCAAAATTTGATGATTTTTGTCTTTTTCATTTTAGCCATCTTGAGGTAGGGGAGTGTGTGTGTGTGTGTGTGTGTGTGTGTGTGTGTGTGTGTGCATTTAGTGCTTATCATATATATTTTTAAATCAATTTCACTGAGGTATGATTTACATATAAGAAATTATATCTATTTAAATTATAAGTCTAATGAGCTTTGACAGATGCATAGAACCAATAAACCACGGCCACAATCAACACATAAAATATTTCCATATTCCAAATGTTTCCTTGTATCCCTTCTGTATTTTTTAGAAAAGATGTTAGAAGAGGATTCTAGGGCAGCTTGCCCACTTCCTGGTTTCAAGGCAGCTTGCTTTGTTCTTCACTGCTGGACCAGTGCAGTTTCTTCCTTGCTAGATTCCTTCAAAACACAACTTTCCCCAGCTCTTGACTAGGGCAGTATTGGCAGGAAATCCAGACAACATAGCTTTAATTGCATTAATTGTATTTAATGTTAGTTGATTTAAACTTAAATATAAATATTCACATATGGTTAGTGGTTACCATATTGTACAATGCAGGTTTAGATTTTACTAAAAGTTTATTTCAGAATTCTTGCATGCTAGAGTCACATGGATATGTGCCCGTTATACAAATGAATTTCATGGACTATGAGTTCCTTAAGGCTGATTCTTGACTTATTCTGGACATTTCACTGTTTATTTATTTTTTTAAATCAAGAAAGCCAAAATATACCATGCATTCCAATAATCTCTCTGCCACATTTTAGTAATAATACATCTGTGGCAAGTCCTTGATTCTTTCTGTGACTTGTGTTTAAGCTTCAAGGTTTAGGAATCAAACAAACCCTTGGTTAAATTTCATCTCTAGATCTTCCCATCTGCAATATAGTGAGAAAGCCCGTCCATCTCTCTGAGCTTTATCTCCCGCATCCACATAACCGGGATAGGTGATCTATTTCATGCATGTCTGACACATCCTAGACCCTCGATAAATGTGAGGGCTGCTGCCCGTACGCCTTTGATCTGCTGAATGGTGCTAATCAATACCTCTATTCTGTAGGACTTCATTGTCATACAAACCCTTTGGAAAGTACAGAGCAATACAAACAGTGTTCCCTGAGTTAATAAGTAGGAGAAGAAACAGCAATTATTTCAGGAGCTGAATTCTCTGAAATAATCTCTTTAGTCTTTGGTAAGCTTTATCTCACCAAAGCCACTGAGAAATACTTTTGCTGAGAGCCATTCAGCAGAGTGTCTGCCCTGTTGCCAAGAAGAGAAACAACAGCCACAGAAAGAAACAAAGACTTAGATCAGACCCAGGATGGAACACCTTTCTTTCTCTCCTGCTATGGCCCTGCACTCCCAGGAGGCCCAGGGTCGGGATTCTGTTTGTTCACATCTCTTGATAGGTTCACTCCCAGGGAAGGAGGGGGTATAGTTTCTATTGGGAGAGGGGATCTGAAATCTGTGACTACCCTAAACAGCAGGTCCTAACTAGGTACAGGGGAGAAGGCTGCTGGCCGGTCCCGAGGGGTGGGTGGAGGGGGAGAGGGAACAGGTGGAATGTGAGTGCTCTGAGTGTCAGCTACAGGCCAAATGCTGGTTGAGTCCTTTAGTGACAATACCACTCACCACTGTTTATTGATTGCTCAATGGAACACAGGCCAGAAACTGTGCTAAGCCATTTAATCTCCACAACAATAAATAGCACTGCTGTTCCCATTTTACAGATAATAAATCTAAGGTCTAGAAAGGAAAAATACCTTACCTGGAGCCACATAGCTCACTGAGGTTTGTGCCCAGATCACTGTGGCTCCATAATGTATGCCCTTGACCGCTATGTAATTTATCGCTGCTTCCACATGCATTCCTACTTAATCCTCTCAGAGACTCCATAAGATAGATGTTACCACCTTTTATAGATGGGAAACAGACTTCAGAGTTGAAATAACATTTCCCAAATTCATAGATCTGGAATATGGTAGTCAACTTGGATTTGGACCCAGCTATTCTGACTCCATATCCGGGACAATTTCCATCATAATATGCAGTTATAGCAAAGATAATAACTCACATTATTAAGAACCTACTCTGTGCCAGGCACTGTTCCACACATTCTACATGTAGAACTCATTTTATCCTCATAAATAAGAAGACCCATAAAATATCTTTGCAATATCATCCCCATTTACAGATGGTGAAAGAGAAGCACAGAATGGTTAAGTACTGTGCAAGGATGCATAGTAAATAAGAAGCTGGGATTTGAACCTGAGCACTGTGGCTCCAGAGCCATTTTTTAATTACTATGTTAGCACCTACCCCAGTCTTGGGGTGTCTTTGCCACAGGTGAGACACCTCCAGGACTACGCAAATGCATCTGGGCAGGATAGAAAGCTACAGGGTGAAATGAACATCTGCAGAAAGGAATATTTTTTAAAAAGGACAATTGTAGGTGACAGAGCTTCAAGAAGAGCAACAAGTACATTCACCAAGAAGGCTTGTTGTGGTTCTTTATTGTCCACAAAATTGCTTTGCTTTAATTCTAACACATAAGACTGGCCTTGTTTTATCCACAGTGGAAATCACCAAAGTCTAGAATTGACATGAGAAGTTGATTTATTTTCATTGTTCGTTACAACAATTCAGTGCAATTTATTTAGGACCACTGTCTCTCACTCAGAGGGAAACTCATAACACAAACACATTAATCTTGGCAGACAGTATCTTAGATACTGGCAGTTTGGATAATTAGATTGTTACTACTCTCAGCATGCATGATCTGTTCATAAGCAACAAAGAAACTTACCAGATTCTAATGACCCTTAGTGAAAATTCTACAAACTACTGTACACAGAGACATTCGCAATTTACGAAGAAAATTCCATAACCTAGGCTCTTCTTTGCCATGGAAAAATCAAACATATATTTTCCTTTCATAACTGAAAGGCCATTTCTCTCATCAGCAGCCTGGATAGATCATTATTTACTGATTCTTCAGTAAAACTTTTAAAGGTTCTTCATTAAGGGGAATTTGAAATTGAAAACCAGGAGAGGAGCAGTGTGACCTTGACATCATCAGGGCTTGGATCCAAAGACAAGACCCATCAAGTGTATTGGTAAGTTTCTACTGAATCTTTCAGACACCTAGTAACTTTTAGCCAATAGTGTCCTCATCAAGGTCTTAGAGCTCAGAGACCAAGTGCCTCAGAAAAAAATGCCCAGATGATGATGAAGCCTTGGCCCAAACCCTCAAGCTTCACTCACCTTCCTAGTTGGACATAATGAGACTCCTAGGATCAATAACCCTCCCACTACATCCCCTGGCCAATCCCAAGATGTGGCTCTGTCTTTGACAGACAGTAGAGTACATGTCCAGATAGAGATGCTCAGAGAAAATGACTAAACCAGATAGGTGGTCAAGCTCTCCTGGGTATAAACACCAATCACCAGAAGTACACAAACAGTGGTTGTATCTCAAAGATGCTGGGAGTGATGCCTCCCTCTCGGGGATTTCCACCCCCTGGCCTGCATGCTACACAATTGAGTTCCAGTCCACTACCTAAATTTTGTGGATCTGACCCAGACTTTTGATTCTTGTGAGTTACCTCACTCTCACTGTCCTCACCACCATAGATACCACCTATTTCTGGCCACAGATAGCTGCCCGCTGGGCACAGAATTCCAGGTTGCTTTGATCAACTCATATTTATCCAACTCCGTTACTTTTTACACAATGTTCCATGGACCAGGGAGCTCTAGGAAATCCTGAGGTTCCGAAGATTTCCCTCAAGTTCTGTCTTTTGGAGGCAGAGAAGGATGGGTGGGCAAGACTCTAGCCCCCCACTCAGCCTCAGCCTCAAACAGAGGTTCATTTTTTTAACTGAACTATTTTACGTCATGTTTGAACAAAAGGATCCTGCTGCCACAATGAAATACTTGACAACACTGATCTAAAGGAACGGCAAGGCTTGAAGGAATTAAAGCTGTAGTACTCTCAGGCTTCTGCCATTCTGTGTGTTTGCATCCAAACATGCTATTAGTCTTTCCTCATGTATTGTCATTGTTACATGTGTTAATTGGTTTTCTCGTCTGTAGCACTCACCTCCCATTTCTTGATTCCCGTTTGCCTTTGGGCCTCTGCTCAAGCCATTTCCCTACCTAGAAGGCTCTCCCGCTGCCAAAATATTTCTCCTGATAGGAAAAGATTCCTCCTCTGTGCTCTCTCAGCACAGAACACATACATCCTTGCTCTGAACACAGGGCATTTATATGGCAAACACTAATTCCCAACCCAAAGTGGACCAGGATCTTAATCACCTCTGTGGGCCTCCATTTCCTAACCTTTAAGAAGGGGATGATGATATATAACTCATAAGCTTGTCATGAGAATTAGGGGAAATGATGTGTGTGAAAGCATCTGATAAGGCCTTCACTTACAGGCATTTTAAGGAATCAGTTCCCCTTCCCTGTACACAGCTATCTTCCTTCCTGACTTTGAGCTTTTACAGGGCAAGGAAGAGCCATCAGTAACAGTTTCATGGACATAAGTATTGTTTATTGAGGGTATACTTGTGCAAGGTGCTGTTTGCAGCACTGTACATTTCCTATCTCTTTTGATCCTCACAAGCAATCCATAAGATAGATTCCATTTATTAGCCCCATTTATAAAAGGAGAAAATTGAGGTGTAGATAGTAAAGTTGTTATTCAACCCAGGTTGGTTGTCTTTCAAACCCAAACTCTTATCTCAGTATATTGCCTTTAGTGATTGATTATTATTAATACATATTTATTGCATTAAAGCATCAGCTAAAGTACGACTTCTGCTAAGATCAACCCAGCCCTCAGTAATTTCTCATTTCTTTGGACTCTGTCTTGCACTGTCAGTGTTTCTCATTAAGAGGCTAGTCACTTTCGTATTCAAATGCTTTTTGTGCCTCCCACCCATCCGACCCTATGTAAGTTGTAAGCTGCTGGCCTGGCACCCAGTAGCTACTAAATAAGTATCAATTGGCTGATGATTGACATAAAACTGTGGACTTTGAAATGGGAAAAAAGTTTTGATTAGTAGATCTCATCTCTAGCACACTCTTCTGGGGTTTTCTCTGCCTTTTATTGACTTGGAACTAGTTTACAACTCTGGGAGTTGGAGAAAGCCTATAGTGCAAATGACTCTTGTCCATGGAAATGCGAATGAATTCTGTCCTGTGGAACAAAACTGAGTATTGCCCTGCAGATAGAACAATTTTATATTTATATGAAGGTTTATTTCATTATCCCTTGTTGCCTATGTAGTTCTCATTCTTTGAATTCTCCTTTGAATCTGTTGTCACATCTTACTAGTTTCCTCATTAATTGATGAATTAAATAAAGCCTGTTATGTGTTCATTTTATATTTGTATGAGATTCACAATTTCACCTTTTTAAAAAAGTATTATTTTATAGATATCATAAAGTGCTCAAAATGAAACACATCTAGCCAAGGCCCAAAGTAAATATGTGAATCCCCAAACACAAATCGAGATTCTGTCCCTTAGGTATAAATTCCTGTCTTTCACTTTGGAGGAGATTTCTTTCCAGCCTCTCCCCCAGTTTTAGTGAGTCTTTTTTAAAATTGGGAGGTGATTCACATGCCATAAAGTTTATTTTAAAGCATGCAATTCAGTGGTGTTAGTATATTTACAAAGATGTGCAATCATTACTACTATTCAATTCCAGAATATCTTCATCACCCCACAAAGAACCCAATATGCATTAGCAGTCACTTCCTCTGCCCCACCCCAACCCCCTGGCAACCACTGTCTACTTCGGTCTCTATATATTTATGCTTCATCCAGACATTTCATTTAAATGGAATCATACAGTATGTAGACTTTTGTGTCTGGCTTCTATCACATAGCAAACTGTTTTCAAATTTCATATATGTTTTATCAGTATTTCATTCCCTTCTGGCTTAATAATATCCTGCTGTACCACATTTTATTTATCCATTCACCTGTTGACAGATACATGGGTTGTTTTTATTTTTTGGTTATTATGAATAATGTTGTTATGATCATTCATTCACATATAAGAGTTTTGGGGACATACATTTTCAGTTCTCTTGAGTACATACCTAGGAGTGGAATTGCTGGGTCATATGGGAACTCTGTGTTTAACTTTCTGAGGAACTGCCAGTTTTCCAAAGTGGCTGCCCTACCAGTGAGGTAGGAGGACTCCAGTTTCTCCACATCCTCATGAGTTTCTTTTGCAAATTATAAAAGTAAAACACCTGAAAAGCAAAGCCCTGAAAAGTAGATCAGGTAACTCTTGAGTAGTTACCATGATACACATCTCAGAGGCCATCTGAAAAAATGCTGTTTTGCATCAAAGAGGTTGGGTTCTACTGGCTCTTTCTTTCTTTTTATTTATTTTATTTATTTATTTTTATTTTTTCATTTTATTTATTTATTTATTTTAACGTTTTTTATTAGTTTCAGGGGCACAAAACAATGTAATAGTTAGACATTTATCATTTATATCCCTCACACAATGACAACTCCCCTCCCCCTATCCACTATCCCTCTGACATCACACACAGCCATTACATTTCCATTGTCTCTATTCCTAATGCTGTACTCCTCTTCTTGTAATCATATATATATATATATATATATATATATATATATATATATATACACATATACATATACATATATATATAATTGTAGTTGACATTCATTATTGTTCAGCTTCAGCTTCAGGTGTACAGTGCAGTGATCAGGCATCTACATCCTCCCTGAGGTGGTCTCCCTAATGAGACAAGTGTCCATTGGACACCCTACAAAATCTTTACAATGCTATTGATTACATTCCCCAAATTTACTTTCGTATCCCGTGGCAATCCTGTGGTTACCGACTGTGCTTTCTAATCCCCTCACCTTCCCCCTGCTGGCTCTTTCCTGAGGAGTACTCTTGCCCCTACACTCTTCAGCCCCATTCCAGCTGAATTTCCAGCTGAATATCAGAATTTGCTTTGTCTATAGTAGTAGACAAGCGCTACAAGTGACTTTTATATAAACTGAAACTTTTAAAAAGTACACAAAGTATTGAGACATTTATACAAGTGCACTGACCGTCTATTTGCATCTTTCCAGCATTAAGCTATTGAGGCAGGGTTGAAAGGTCACCTTTTGCAATTGGATTTCTTCTGCTGTTGGACTAGACAACATCTAGGGTTCTAGGGTTTATTTGAAGACCCTATATTTACCATGGCTAGTTTTTCCCCATATGTCATAGTCTGCTTATGCCATGGTCTACTTATGTCAAAGATTGGTTCTTAAGTAAATTAGATAGCTTAGGAGAGCCCTAAGTGTCCTTTGTTTGACCTCCTTGCTACGGTTGTCAGAATAAGTAAATAAAAATATGGGATTCCCAAATAAGTTTTAATTATTTTGAGCTGACCATGCACTGTAGATGAAGATAAAAGAAAAATATTATAAGGAATGTATTGTATTAAAAAGTTACTTGTTGGTTATCTGAAATAGCTGATAAGTATCTAAATTGCATTTATATGAATGAAGTTTACTTAACCAGGGAATATTAATGGAAGTGCTGCTGCTACTTAAGAAATACTAAAAATGTAAACCAAAATCTTATTGCCTTCTTTCTTTAATTACATTTCTCTAATGATTTGGTTTTCTTGACCAATTACTTGTTTTGCTTATAAAATTTCTTGCAGTTATGATCTCTGTTCCCATTACATTGTAACTTAGCTTCTATAGTGGTCACATCCAACTTATTTTGTTCTTTTGACTATTACACATTCATTAATGAAAAGCCATGCTCAAAATTAGCATTGTGAGCCAATACACTGAACATGTCCCTGCATAAAGTTAACAATACGAAGAATTGCTCAAGTTTGATTTCTTACAACACATAATGCCATCTTTCATGGCACAACTTGCTTTTCCATTCTTCAGGGTTACACTGAATCACTTGATCAACAATTTTTAAAATGTTTTCCACTTACAGAGACAAAGAGAGAGAGAGACAGAGAGAGAGAGAGAGAGCATTGTTGATTTTCAATCCCTTCTTTTTCAACATTACACATATTATAAGAGTATGTAGCAATGTTCATTTAATATAATTGAATTCTTCAAGAGACAAAAATCCATTTCAAAACACAGTCATGGCAGGTGCTATAATAATTATCCCCTTCAAGTCAGAATTTCTTTTCCTGTTCATAAGTAAGTTTGTTCTTTTAAAAACAGCCTTGACACTTAAAGGAATACACATTTCTGTCATTTATTTCTTGAACGTATTCAAGGAGTTTCATTAAAAAAATGGAGTCTTCACTAATACTCTTTGCTTTTCTTTCAGTTTGCATAATCCTATTGCTAAAGAGATATTGAAAACTGTAAGTAATAAGAAAAAAGTAGACTTCTCTCAATAGATTCCTTAAAAAGTCAACAAAAATTTGGGGCCTTTCCTTCAGAATTAAAATGTGATTTCAGTGCTTCAATAAACTGAGGATTCTCTCAACGGCAATTGTTAGAGAAAGCCAATGGGCTTTTTGAATACAAGAGGATTAAAGAATACTAAATGCCAAAAATATCACAAAAATCCTTTCATTGCTTAGGTCAAACAATATAAATGACAAAGTACAAGAAGTTCATGACAATTACTTCAATGTCAATAGAGAGGACATCAGATGCTGTTTAAGTCGCGTTATGAAGAATAGAGGCAGGACAGCCCACACCTGCCATACAATCGTCTATGCCTTGCTTCAACATTGAATAAATATTGTCTGCACCTTTATGCAAATACTTAATAAAATTTCTGTTTGTATGATCTCCCCCCGAAACAATAAAAATTTTTTCATTAAGTCCTAACTCAACCAGACAGTCTTTGCAAAATTTTGCTATCGTTTTTAAACTCTCATCTGGAAGGGGTTTTATTCACAGTAACCTAACAAGCAAAGCTTTTTACAAAAATATAAAAAGTTGCACGAGAAAAGGGAAACTCTTCTTCTACATTGTGATGACTTTCATCCATAGCTATGCCTTCCAAAGATCTCTGATAATGTCTTTAATTATAAAGGAGCTGTGGAGATAAAGGAACCCTCATACACTGTTGGTGGGAATGCAGACTGGTGCAGCCGTTATGGAAAGCAGTGTGGAGGTTCCTCAAAAAATTAAGAACAGAATTACCATATGACCCAGAAATCCCTCTCCTGGGTATCTACCCAAAAAATCTGAAAACATTTATCCATAAAGATATATGTGCTCCAATGTTCATTGCGGCTTTATTTATGGTGGCCAAGACATGGAAACAACCAGTGTTCTTCAATAGATGCTTAGATAAAGAAGTTGTGGTATATATACACAATGGACTACTATTTGGCCATAAGAAAAGATTAAATAGTATCATTTGGAACAACATGAATGGATCCTGAGATTATTATACTGAGTGAAATAAGTGAGACAGAAAAAGTAGAGAACCATATGATTTCACTGATTTGTGGTATATAAAACTGAAAACAATGAAAGAACAAGACAAACAAATGAAGAAACAAAAACTTGTAGACACAGACAATAGTTTAGTGGTTACCAGCAGGTAACAGGGGAAGGGGGTGGTAGATGAGAGTAACGGGGATACAATATATGGTTATGGAAAGAAAACTGACTCTGGGTGGCGAACACAAAATGTGATATATAGATGATGTATTACAGAATTGTACACCTGAAATCTATGTACTTTACAAACAATTGTCACCCCAATAAACTTTAATTTTTTTTAAAAAGGGAAGGAGCTAGAACTTTTTTTTATCATTATGGTAGATTTCATCGTGGCACTTGAAAATTTCCTTGCAATTTTGAAATCTGAAAATACTTCTGAAAACAATGCACCTAAACACTCTTTCTGAGCTAAGAGACTAATGATAGCACACGGTGTGGCAGTTGCTGTACAAGGCCATCTCTCACTTGTCTCCTGTGCTCCTGGGAACCATCATGAGATCCCTCATTGCCTCCTGGATTCTGACAAGGTATGAGGCTATCTGTCTCACTGCCATTGGCGTACAGCTGCTGCAGGCTCCAAAACTGCTTAGCTGCAGAATGGTTCTTCAACGCGATGTCTCATCATTCATATTGCAGTCACCTAGCCCCTTTTGTCCTGGTGTCGTTCCATGGAACAAGGGAAATAGAAAACTGGCACATGGGCTTCTCATGCATTTGCTGTCTATGTGGGTAATACACTATTTGAATCCAATAAGGGCTCATTGCTTCTTCACCAGCCAAATCTGTCAGTCTTGCCGACATGATCCCCATGTTAAATCTCTTTCCAGCACAGAGCACACATTCCATCCACCCAAGTATGTCTTTGGACACACTGAGAGTGAGGGCTGATTCCAATGCAGCAACCAGAAACTCTCCTTTTCTCTACTAGCAAAGTAGTTAGCAAAACTATCAGTATCTGCGACCACGATGATTCTGCACAATTAACTATCCCAAATCTCAAAGGCCTAAAATACTAATAATTAATTCTCACTCCTGTGGGTGAGTTGGGGCAGCAGATGCATTCCACAAGTCTTTCATTCTCCTTGTACCGGCGGCCTAGCCAGGCATCCTCTTCTCATGACAGACAGAGGCACCAAGAGGGCATGTCCAACGAAGCAAGCCCATTCCTAACATATCAAGTCATATGGTGGGGTGATAAATTAAGAGGCAGGTGAAATATATTCCACCCATAGTGATGGAAAGCAAAGGACTGTTTTTTTTAAATAATAACCTCATCTTCCATATCCAAGAACCACTGTGTCTTCTGAGTTCATGAGACACAAGACAAGGTCACACAGTAGCTCTCAGCCTCTCACTAAACAGGAAGCATCTCTTGCCCTTCATCTTGGGGAAGATATGGTGGGTGGGACTCAGCACAGCTCTCTTCAAAGAAATCCTTGTCACAAATTCTCCCTTCATGTCTGTCCATCTAGATCCAACTTTAGCCCTGATGAAAGTTAGGGAGTAATTGACGTTCAGTTCTTTTCTTTGAAATCCTACAAGGCGTCGTTTGCAACTTACTTTAATACCTAATATTTAGTGCATAAGGGTTTCTACCACACTTTCCTTTTTTTTTTAATTAAAGTTTATTGGGGTGACAATTGTTAGCAAACTTACATAGATTTCAGGTGTACAATTCTGTAGTACATCATCTATAAATCCCATTGTGTGTTCACCATCCAGAGTCAGTTCTCCTTCCATCACCATATATTGGATCCCCTTTACCTTCATCGACCAACCCCCTCCCCCTTTACCATTTTAACATCCCTTTAGATAACCAAAGCCTGGGAATGCACATGGCAATGACCAACTCTAAGCTTGGAAAAGAAAATGTAATTTCAGTGAAACAGATAATTTGCCATCTCTCTTCAAAATCAATCTCCTTTTGGTTAGGTTTTGGGGTTTGTTTGTTTGTTTTATTAGTTTCAGGTGTACAAAATAATGCCATAGTTAGACATTTATAGCCCTCACCAAGTTGGTTAGGTTTTTTGAAAGGACTTAATGTGGAAGAACTTATTGGGTAGAGAGAGGAGTCTCTGAGTGGTTTGAAAAGAAAATAATTATACAAGATGAGAATGGAAATTGAAGAAATCAAGATCTGTCTCCAAAATGATAGCAGACATGGTCACCTGAGGCATTGTCCTTCTGATGGGTCTAAAGCTGGAAAAGATCTCTCAGTATTTGGCACCCACTCAAGTCCCCTTTCCTTCAACACTTTCCCCAGACCACGCTGTGATAGAAAAGCTAAGTTTTCCAGCTGTCAGTCTCCTTTACTTTTACATAAAACACTTCACTTCTAATACCTCTAGTCATCAAATGTGGAGACGGGATTCCCACCACGCAGTTCTCTGCAACACTAATTAGGAGTTAACTCAATCTAATACTATCTACCTGGAGACAGTGTCAGATCCCACAGGTTAGGGGCTCAGTCCCACTAGACTGCCTCCCACACCCCTTTAGATGCCAATTGTAAGTCATAGGTCCCCAGGTTACCCACAACTTCTGTCCAATTTGGCTACAAATTGTAGGTTTCCTCAACCCCCTCCCATTTGATTAATTTGCTAGAGCTGATCACAGAACTCAGGGGAACACTTACTTACACTTACCAGTTTATTATAAAAGGATATGATAAAAGATACAGATGAACATCCAGATGGAAGAGATGCGTAGGGTAAGGTATGGTGGAGAGGATGCAGAGCTTCCTTGTCCTGTCTGGGTATGCCACTCTTCTAGCACCGCACCCCCACATGTTCACCAACTGAGAGCTCTTCAAACCCTGGACTTTGGGGATTTTAATGGAGGCTTTGTCATATGGACATGATTAATCATTAACTCCATTTCAGCCCTTCTCAAGAGAATTGAGGGCTGAACTGAAAATTCCAAGCTTCTAATCATGGTTTTGGTCTTTCCAATAATCAGCCCCCAGCTAGTCGCCCACCCAGAGTTACCTCATTAGCACAAAAAACACTCTTATCACCCAGGAAATTATAAGGGCTTCAGGAATTCTGTGCCAGGAACCGGAGGCAGAGACCAATATATATATTTTCCATTATCTCACACATGGTAAGCTGTCAAAGGAGTCAAGTGTCTTTTAAAGAAGCCCCTAAAAGTCTAGCAGTGGTGTTGGCGCTAAGCCCAGAGATGAGAAATATTAAGCTTCTCAGTGGGTCTGTGCAGTTCTTCATCTATTGCCTCTCAGGACAATGGGTGGAGCCCACATAAAGCACAGTTTGAGAGACCTAAATTAGACATGAAAAACATGACATTCTTCCATTGTTATTTTCTGGAAATCAGAGTTATTAATCAATAAAAAAGAATGACTATAGGATGCCTAGAAACAGAAAAAAAAAAAATCCGCCAGCATTATCTAAGGTTCTATTCTGTGTTTCTCTTTTATGTCATCTTTTTGGCAATCATTTCAGTCTCTAACTTAATAATTGCTGTGGCTCCAGTGGGAGGCCCATGTCATCTCACTGAAGGATGTTGCTCATCAACGAGAACCCCAGAACCACCTGCTTCAGCCTTTCTGGCCAAGATTCTGGCATTGTTTCCCAAGCATAAGAATTGGGCCAATTAGGCATAGAGATGAACCAAGTTCTAAAAGGAATATGTGCTTTAAACTGGTGAGGGGCACCCTGTGTGTATCAGTGTTTTCACCAACATTAAAATACACGCTTTTGTTTTGATGCTCAAGGTTGAGGGTGTGTTCCACATGTCTATATAATTTGTCTTAGATACCAGCTGGATATGTTTGTGATGTAGGTGATGACAGTTCCTTAGCCATAATCATTCACCTCAATTTGCACTTGGGCATCTGTTACACATTTAGCTTATTCTTTTTGTTATTGTTATTATTGCTCCACGTCAAGAAGAGTATGTAGACAGAATATTGACTTGCCAACCATAATAGCTAAATCGTGCAGCTCCATACATTAATAGAGAAACTGGTTTAGCACAAAACTCACAGGGTTAGAGAGGAGTTTACAAGTTCATTGAGCTAAGAAGGGAGCCAAGGCCATCCTCAGGCTTCCCCAGAGAGAAAGAGGTAATTTTTGTCTTGGATGGTTAAATTTTCCTTGGGAAAACCAATGTAGCCAAGAGATGACTTAACTGGAATAAGGCTACAGGAAGGTCCTGGCGGGGGGGAACACTGTCTGCAAGACAGAATAATTTTCTGAAGTGATTAGGAGGTATAGAGAGATCTACTACAGAGAGAATTGGAAAATCTAATTGATTGCTCACATGAAATTTAGGATGAGTTTCAAATGATTAAATCATAGAATCTTAAGATGAAAGAAACCCTAGGGGTGATGGAGTTCAAATCATTCTGTGGATGAATAGAGAGACACATGGAGGTGAAGTAGTTAGCCTAAGGTCAAATTGTGAAATATTAGCTGAGCTACAACTAGAATCCATTTCTCCTCCCAAAACAACATCCTTACACAACAGCTGCTTCACATAGTGAGATCAAATTCAGTTGAGACTGAAATACGTATTTTGACTTTTTATATCAGTTAGGGTCCAATTAGAAAAGCAGAAACAATGCTAGGTATTTCAAAGAGAACAGATTTAATGCAAAAAATAGATTACACAATTGATGAAAGTCCAAAAGAGCAAAAGAGGTTCTGGGGTACCCAGAGATTAGAAACTTTAGGAAGCAGTTACCACCCCTAGGACTGAGGGAACAAAAAAAAGAACCAAAAAACCCACAGTTAATATCATACTTAACGGTGAGAAACTAGAAGCTTTCCTACTAAGGTCAAGTACAAGGCAAGGACGTTCCCTCTTACCAGCCCTTTCAACATCATACTAGAAGTTCTGGCTAATACAATGGGACAAGGAAAGGAAATAAAAGGTAAACACAATTTGGGAAGGAAGACATAAAACTATTTTTATTCACAGAAGGCATGATTATCTAGGCAGAAAATCCAGAAGAATCTCCAACAACCTTCAGGAATTACTAAACACAGCAAGTTTGCAGGATATTTGCATTAGGTGAACTCTAGGCAACTGAGTACAGTTGTTCAGTTTGGGTACAGCACAAAAACACCCAGCAAAGGAGGATGAAAACTGCTGAAATCTGCTTCCTGCTTTATGTGACAAGCTATGTACCCTGGTGCAAGAAATTTTGTCAAAAAGAAGGGGTAACTTTACTTTAGCTTGGAAGCACGTTCAGCTTGTAAAGCCACTCATCTTACAGCTGTTCCTGGTCCAAGAGGGCACTTTTTCTAATTCACACACAGATCCTATGTGGTGTCTATTTTATAAAGATATTTTGATTGTGAATCGAGACCACTGGCTTGTTTGCTACTGAGTCATCTTAAGGTACACAGCTTCTTGGTGTGAGTTGCTGTTGCTCAACTGTCACCACGCTCTTCCGCTTAACTCTGGCAATTGCGGATTGAACTGCAAGCAAAAACGCCCCACAAAGTAAACCTTGGAAGAGGTAGCAGAGATAGAAGGACCTGAATGTGTGAAATAAAGTACAAGTAAGGAAACATTTAGCCTAGTTTTTGTCAGGGTTGATTGAACATTATACTATTTTTACAATGTATTTGTTTATTCAACAAATATTTTCTGCAAATTTGCAAACGACCAGTTGCTGTTCTAATGCTGGGGTGGAGTGTGAACAAGACTGTGTTCATAGAACTTATATTCTTGTTTGTATGTCAGCAGCCAGGGACAGGGTGGGGGACCAGGCAGTGAGTCAGGAAATAAAAAGGTATTTTCAGACAGCAAGAGCTAGGACACAAATATAAAAGATTGAGCTGATAGAAACTGATAGAGTCAGGGAGGGTGGTCAGGTAAGTTCTCTCTGAACAGGTAGCAGTTGAAATAAATCCTGGATTTAAAAAAAAAAAAAAAAATAGAAACCAGCATTTGGAAAAGGCAAAGGGAAAAATAAGTGCAAATACCCTGAGGTAGGAATGAGTTTAACAGGTTCAAAGAGCAGAAAGAGAACCAGAGTTGATGGAGTGTGGTCAGAAGGCCCGAGGGTGGTACAGTAGATTTGATTAGTGTTTAAAAACATTTATTTACTTTACCTCATCTCCATGGGAGATATGTTCTCGCCACTTGATTTAGATCTTAATCGTGTGACTTATTTTGTTCAATAGTATTTAGCTGAAATAATATAACCAAAGCTTTGAAATTTGCTTATGTAGGTGGGCTTGGCCTATTACACTCCCACATTTCACCATAAGAATAACAAGCCTTGGATAGCTGCTGGTCTAAGGAGAATGTAAGACATTTGGAGCAGGTGTAGACACCATCTACAGCTTGGAGCCAAGCTCAGCCAAGTGTAGCCATACCCAGCCCAGAACAGCAAGCCCCAGCCAACCTATACATGTTGAGTGAGCGCTGATTGCTGTATGCCACTGGAACATGGTCGTATATTGTGCAGCAGTAATAGACTAACACCCTCTATCCTCATCTGTAAATCAGTGGCTTCCAAGGCCTCCTTCAACTTTGAACAGTCTTCAGACTTTGACAAGAACCAAAATGACTGATGTGAATTGTTCACAGATTCCCCACCATCCAGGCCTTCAGAGTCTTGCAACTGCCAGCATACATTCTGTCTCCTTCCTTTTACCCTCCTTTAAAAGAAGAAGGATTCCTCCTCGCTATACAAAGGCTTAGTCAATCCACATAATAAAGAAATGGAGAAGATAGAAGAGGAAAATGGGAGATAAATACAGGGCCGGCCAAGAAGTTGAGAGAGGTTTGTAGGAGCACTGCACAAAAATCCCTGCAGAGTGTGTGGAAGTAAACAGAGTCAGGCTGTCTATGTGAGTTACGATGGGTCCCCATTTGGCTTTTGAAAAGTACAAGTCAAGGATTTGGCTGACTTCCACAGGACTGTGTGTCATGGAAGGGTCCCAAAGGCGGAGCCTACAGTGGCTGTGTTTTGAAGGGTTCCTGCAGACCATTATTCTCCCTCAGAGACTGCGACCCATTCCTTCTTCCAGTGTTGCCACAGATCCTGAGAACTGCTGTAGATGGCACCAGGGAGAAAAGGAAGGGTACTCTCTCACCTGAGTAGCTAAGTCTGTGGAATGCCAATGAATGAACTGTTGAGAGATTATTCTTAGGTTTCCCAGCTGTCATGTGGACTAAAAAAATCAATTGATGGATGAGTGGTTAAGCCAGTTCTGTGGTTAAGCATTTGTAGTGGCACTTGCCTAGTTGTTCCAGCCATTTTAACAAATAAATTGGATTGAATACTTAGCAGTTGATCGATGGCTGAATGCTCAGCCACTGCCATGAACACCACAACTGAGGTACAGTGGTCACCAATGCTTTTGATGCAGGTTCTGCCGGAGCTTCTTATGCTTCATAACCATTCTTTATGGTTCCCCTTCATAAAGTTAGTAAGCAAGAAAATTACATTACTAAGAAATTACATGAAAAAAATGCATTATTAGGATTGTGCAAGTATTTAAAAATAAAAGACTCATACATTTGTAAAAACTAAATTAAAGGACCATCAAAAAGAGATTATTTGACTTTTCAAGAAATAGTTTATGGTAAATCTTCCTAAAGCACTTCTCCAATCACATTATTTTGCTGCTGAAAACCCTCCAATTATCTATCATTAGCGATCAATTTCAGTAGAAAGTCTTCTTGTTATCTATGGTCCCCTACGATACAGTCTGAACCTGTCTTTCCAGTCTGGCATCCTTCTAGATTGCAGTCCACTTATCTCCTCAAATTGCATGCAAAATTAGGTTTATGTGTACATGTGTCCCCCCCCAACCCACACCCACCCCCAGCAGTAAGAAGCAGGAAGATCTGCAACTTGCATCAGATTCTAGAAGGAATGAAGGAACCTAAAGAGATAAAAACCATTGCTCCAGGCCAGAGGTCTGTAAATTTGGATGGAAAAAAGTACATCTTTACTTTTTACTAATCTCTCACTGTAAGTTAGCATTTCATTTGATTGTGAATGTAGGCAACAAAGCATAGTAATTGCCGTACCTATGATTTTATCAGTACAAATTATTAATATTTCCCTATCATACTACACGTATGGGAGATATCTCAAAATATCACACATGCTCATCAAAATTATGGTAGTTCCTAGACTGGCCACTATAACGAGTCATCAAACGCATTATACTAAAGAAGCACTTAGATTTCCGGTCAAGATGGCAGAGTAGGTAAACGTACTGACCTCCTCTCAGGACAACATCAATTACAATTAAACCACAGAACCTATTTGAAGAAAATAATGACTGAAAACTTCACTAGCCTGGTGAAGAAAATACATATACAAGCTCAGGAAACACAGAGAGTCCCAAACAAGATGAACCCAAAGAGGCCCACACAAAGACACATCATAATTAAAATGCCAAAGGTAAAAGACAACGAGAGAATCTTAAAAGCAGCAAAAGAAAAGCCTTTAGTTACCTACAAGGGAGCTCTCATAAGACTATCAGCTGATTTCTCAACAGAAGCTTTGCAGGCCAGAAGGGATTGGCACGAAAAATTCAAAGTGATGAAAAGCTAGGACCTACAACCAAGATTACTCTACCCAGCAAAGCTATCAGAATTGAAGGAATGAAAAGAGTTTTGCAGACAAGAAAAAGCTAAAGGAGTTCCTCACCACCAAACCAGTATTACAAGGAAAGTTAGAGGAACCTTTTTAAGACTAAAAAAAAAAAAAGAGAGATCAAAATCATGAATAATAAACTGAGAATAACTACATATTTATCAACAATTTAAATGTAAATGGATTAAATGCTTCAATCAGAAGATATATTGCCTACAAGAGACTCACTCCAGATCATACACAGACTGAAAGTAAAGGGATGGGAAGAAAGTTATTTTATGAAATGGAAACAACAACAAAAAAATCTGTGGTAGCAATACTTATACCAGACAAAATAGAGTTTAAAACAAAGACTATAACAAGAGACAAAGAAGGACCCAGTAATCCCACCTCTGGTATTTATCTGAAGAAACCCAAAACACTACTTCGAGGGCATGTGTACATCCATATGTTCACTGCAGCATTGTTTACAATGGCCAAGATATGGAGGCAACCTGGGGGCCCATGGATGGGTGAATGGATAAAGAGTAGGTTGTATACGAGTATATATACAGTGGAATACTGCTTTGCCATGGAAGGGAATGGGTTCTCGCCATCTGCAGCAGCACGAAGAACCTGAAGAGTGTTGTGCTGAGTGGAGTATAAGACAGAAAAAGACAGATGCAATGCTAGTTTGCTTGTATGTGCAATCTAAAGAACAAAATAAACACACAAACAAAGCAGAAACACAGTCATAGATACAGAGAACATTTTGATGGTTGCCAGATGGGTGGGGTGGGTAAAAAAGGGGAAGAGATTAAGAAGTACAAATTGGTTACTACAAAGTAGTTATGTGGGGTATAGCACAAGGAACATAGTCAATAATATTGTAATAACTATGTATGATGTCAGGTGGATACTAGATTTATTGGGGTGATAGATGGGAGCAGGGTTGGAGAACAGGGTGAAAAAAGGTGACAGTATCAAGCAGTACAAATTGGCAGTTATAAAATAGTCATGGGGATGTAAAGTACAGCATAGAGAATATAGTCAATGATATGGTAATAACTATGTACAGTGCCAGGTGGGTACTAGACGAGTCAGGGGGGTCACTTCTTAAATTATATAAATGTCTCACCACTATGCTGGTACACGTGAAATTAATATATAATAATATTGAATGTAAACTGTAATTGAAAATTTAAAAAGGGGGCAAAAAAGTGAAGGGGAACAAGAGGTTCAAATATCCAGGTATAAGACAAATAAGTCATGGGGATATAGTGTACACATGGGAATATAGTTAATAATACTGTGATAGCGTGGCACGGTGTCAGATGGTTGCTGGACTTAGGGTGATCACTTCTTTAGGTATATAAATGTTGAACAACTATTGTGTATACCTGAAACTAATATACTATTGTATGTTACCTATACTTTAATGAAAATCTTAAAATAAAATAATATTTCAATATAAAGAAGCACATATGTTTTTATTATATGCTCTATAACTTTTTAATATTATTTTGATGACTATTTTTTAAAAAATTTTTTGTATTTTTTTATGCAATTCAAAACGTTTATCTGCAAAAGCATCCATAGACTTGGCCATATTACCAAACAACTATGTGGTCCAAAAGAAAAAAAAAGTTTCAGAACTGCTGATCTTAACTGATCGCACCCGACACTCTGTCCATGCCAGGACAGTTCCCGGTTTGACAAGTGGACCCCAAGCTTTACTAGCTATAGCACTCTTGCTCCATCTGTTTATGCCACTTGAAATGCCTTCTCCCAGCTGTCAAAATCTGTCCATGTCCTACCCATCTTCAAGCACCACGTCAAGTGCCTCTTCATATAGGAGCATTTTTGTTCCCAGCCATCAGAAAGGTGTTTGATTGCTCCATCCTTTGAATCTCTACTGCCATGTGCTTGTGCCTCTCCTCTGTTGTTCTTAAATTAAAAGAGGTGACACAGCCAAGCTGTAATGGCAAAGAGCATGAACACTTATGCTGGCCAGTCTGCGTTTGAATACTGTCTGTATTCATTTGCTAGAGTTGAAATAACAAAGTGCGTGTAAGTGAGTGGCTTACACAGCAGGAACCTAGCCACCAGAGTGCTGGAAGTGAGAAATCAAGGTGTTGGCAGGGTTGGTTTCCCCTGAGCTCTCTCTCTCCTTGGCTTAGAGATGGCCACCTTCTCCCTGTATCTTCACATGGTCTTCCCTCTGTGACTGTGTCAGATTTCCTCTTCTTATTAGGACACCGGTCATGAAAGATTAGGGCCCATCCTGATGACCTTATTTTAACTTAATTACCAGTTAAAAGGCAAGAAAATCCAACTACAGTCACATTCTGAGGTACTGTGGGTCAGGACTTGAACATATGAACCTTGGAGACACATAGTTCAGCCCATGGCACTGTCTATACCACAGCCCAGCTGTTTTACCTTAGAAAAAGTGCCTAATGTCTCTATTATCCTTGGTTACCTCATCCATAAAATGAGGACAATAATAGAACTTACTTCATATGGCTATTATAGGAATTAATTTACTTATTTCCCATAAAGCACCAGGAACATTGCCTGAAACATAAATAAGCATGTCACTGAAGTTAACGATGGCCATACCTGGCACATTTGCATGGACCCCACTGTCAGGTGGAAAGTTCCTAGAGGGTAGAAATTGCTTCATATTCACCTCTTTCTTCTGTTGTTGCTAAGACACTGCCTTTAACACAATAAATATATTTTGAATTAAATTCATGATTAATTGTTTAAAAACTGCTGAATTGGCTGTGGGCTAAAAATGAGGGATCCTGCTGTACAAGCAAAACATGATAAGCTGTATACAACTCTATGAGAAAAAACAATCGCTTTTTTTCTTGCCTTTCCAAAACCAAAGCCCCTTTTGAAAATGCCAGTGCTAATGTGCTCAACCTAACCAACTACAGAACAGCACTTAAACTCCACAAGGAATTGCTTCTTTCTGATGGGAATTGCAGAGAGTTAGAAGTTTTCAATAAGCCTTGTTTCTGCAATAAATTTAAACAAGGGATGTTATCCAAATTTTGTAACATAAGTAAAAGGAAAATTCTCAGGTCACTGGGGATATCTCCCTATTGAACCTAGTTCCAATTTTATTCTATTAAATTTAAATGAATAGATTACTTTTGGAATACAGATGATGTTATATGATGTACAAAATGCTCTGAGAACTCAATGTAAAAACCACTTAGTTAAGTTGTTTCTATTTTATTTTTTTTTAGTCTAATACATAATATGCTTACAAGGCCAGGCCATGCTTAATGGAAACTTTGGAAAGATGTTTTGTTTTGCAAGAATTTAAGTTGATAGGCTGCCATGGAATTAGCTTTATTTTTGTGAGATTGCCTTATAATTATTAGGAGTTGGCTCTATATAGGGCCACCTCAAATGAAGCTGAGTTCTGTGAAAATAATTTTCTTCATGTTTGCATAGCATAGTGTTTAAAAAAAAAACCACCAACAACAAAAACAAAATGACCTTAAGATGGTTACATGTATTTTATTTCATGTTCTTATTCTAATGGTGCTTTTGGCTGAATGCCCTTCATTCCTACCATTTTATTTCCCTTTATATTTGATCCCATTTTCCCCTACCATAAAATGCTCTGAACATGATTGGATTCAGAATTGAGCTGGCCTATGGTGTAGTCACATCTGTGGCTCATATCTCTATGAGCAGGGAGGAGAAAGGCAGAACAGAAGGAAAGGAGCCACTTCTCTCTCTGTGGAAATGAGCTGTGGGAATGCAATTTAAAAGAAGAATCCTTTCTGGGTGATTTTTCTAGACTATATCATCCTTCCCATCCCTGGTCCTACTTTCTCAGCTCTCTAAAGACACTTTGTATTTAAAATGCTACACCAAATACTGCTGGGACATTTCTCTTTCAAACCTAGCATGTAATTTTGGCAAGATTGAGAAGACCAAGGAGTCTCTATAGAAATCTACAAGGGAAACTCAACAGAAACTCATGGTGGTGGAGCCAGGGACTGGGCTGCCAGACAGGGACCCTCAGACCTTACAGCACCTCCTGTCAGCTTAATTGCTAAATCCCTTTCCCAAGGGTTCTTTGCACCATTTTCATGTCATTGGAGTGACCATCACCTTTATGAGTCAGGTTCAGACTTCACTACCTTCTTGTAACTTTTATCAGCTTCTGGAATATGAATTGCAATTTTCAGTGTCTATGTCCGCTTCTAAGCCATATTTCCATGCTGGTGGAAAGAAGCAAGGGTATGACAGGCAGCCTCTAACTGTAGCCACCCAGTGATTTTTGCCTCCTGGTTTTCACATCCCTTTGCATGTGGGCTGGACTTAGTGGTCTGCAAATAGAACATGGCAGAACTACTGGGATGTGAGATATCACTTCCAAGATTAGGTTATATAAAGACTGGTTCCCACACTAGACATACTCTCTGTTGTTCTTTCATGGATGGTTCACCCAGGAATAGGTCAGTTACCATCTCATGTGTGTGTGTGTGTGTGTGTGTGTGTGTGTGTGTGTGTGTGTGAATAGATTTATTATAAGGAATTGGCTCGTGTAATTATGGAAGCTGAGGAGTCCCAAGATCTGCCATCACCAGCTGGAGACTCAAGAGAGTCGATGCCAATGGTGTAAGTTCCAGTCCAAGTCCAAAGGCCTGAGAACCAGGAAGTTAGTGATGTTAAATTCTAGTCCCAAAGCTGGCAGATTGACTTAAGAAGAGACAATGTTTTAGTTCAAGTTTCAAAGCAGGAAAAGATCACTATCCCAGCTCAAGGCAATTAGCAGGAAGAGTTCCCCCTTACTCATGGGACAGTCAGCCTTTCTGTCCTATTCAGGCTTCAGCTGATTGAATGAGGCCCACCCACATTTAACTTTACTCAGTCTGCCTATTTAAATGTTAATCTCATCCAAAAGCACACCACCCAAAATAACGACTGACCAAGTATCCAGGCATTGCGTGACCCAGTCAAGTGGACATATAAAATTAACTACCTGCAATGCTTCAGGATGACAACAGTCCTGGTCAATAGCTTGACCAGAACCTCCGAGAGACTTAGACGGGGTTGCAACAAATAACTTTTTATTGTATTCATGTCCCAAATATTGAATGGAACCGGTCCTAAAAAATTATCCATTGTTCATCTGAAATTTAACTGGGCATCTTGCATTTTTATTTGCTAAATCTGGCAACCCTAGACTTTGACTGAGAGGCACCAGCCAGCTACACAATACTGTCTTTTCCTGACTCACAGAAACTGCAAGATAGATGCTTGTTGTTTTCAGCCACTATGTTTTGGACTCATTTGGTATGCAGCAATGATAACTTATACAATGGGCATATGTAACAGAAGTAGCCAAGCAAGGCAGGGTTTAAGAGTGACAAGTACTTGTCGTAGCACCAGCTGAGCCAAATGTTGGTCCCAATCTTTTTTTTTTTTTTTTTTTTCATAGCCTGGACTTGTTTTTAAAATTACCCATTCACAGGATGTGTTATGGTATCTGATATAGGTATGAGCTGTAGCCAAGAATTCCTGGGTTGTCACTGCCTGGGAGGGAAGAAAAATCCTCAGGTCTAGAGGTGGTTATCGGGCAGTGTTTCTTCAATTTTAATGTTCATTTGAATCTCCTGATGATCTTGCCAAAATGCAAGTTCCTATTTAGGAGGGCTAGAGTGGGGCCTGAGTTTTCACTTTCCTCACAAGTTTCCAGGTAATGCTGATGCTGCTGGTTCCCAAACGACACCTTAAGGACAAAGTGGTAGGACACTTTCCCGTACTAAGGGCCCTGGCTGGATGATGAGCAAGATTGTTGGAAGGCGGGAAGCTTTAAAGGAAGAGTGGATTCACTGTTGAATTTTCCTGCCATAGTATCTTAGGCTCTTGGATGGAGGAAATAGTAAGCATTGGTGAAAGAGCATCTATTTCCATCATCTCCTTTACTTTTTCCTTTCACATATTCAAAAGTGATTCTGCAGGAGTTATGTCAGAGTTTCTGGGTGTGCGTGCGTAGAGTGAAAAGAAAGTAGAACTTAAACTTACTATTTTGATTTGTTTTTAGCCACAAACTTTAACTAGCTTTGGAATTTTAATAACATTGAAAAACGACATTGACTTTTTACTTAATAATTTAAAACACATTTTATTATGACAAAGCAGTATACGTGCAATATAAAAATTTAAGCAAAACATAAAATAAGTATACCATATTCCCATAAATCAGAGATTAATCCTATTAACATCTTAATGTAACTCCCAGATTATTAATTATCACCACCTTTCCATTTCAATTAATTTTCACCACATCGAATATCTAGTCCACTTACTCCAATTGCCCCATAAGAGAACATTAAACATTTTAAACATGAATTTAAAAAATAACTTTGAGAAATCTTTCAAAGATGACCCTTGACTCAGCCACTAACATGGGAAGTCCCATTTGTGACTGATATTTCTTAGTGTGTGTTGGAGGAGGAGGTGGTAGGGATAATTTGGGGAGAGCTTAGAGAGAGGAAAAACAGAGTGCTCAGCTGAACACTCATATATGCTTTGCTCCAGTGCCAGCCAGGCAATCGGACATTTGAATACTGGTGAGATGGATATGAAGCAAGGTACCAAGTATGAGGGACAAGTATCTGAAAAGAGAAAATAATTAATCCAAATGCTCATAACTTTGAGAGGGAGACATGCAGCCACACCCCAGATGGGCAGTCATGATACTGTCACAGTCACACAGCATAACTTTTGGTCAAAGATACAGCAGGGCCAAAATATCCTCTATGTCCTCAATTCTGCTGCAGTTGCCATGGCAACGCTCTCCTGCATTGGGCCTGGGAAAAAATGACAGTGAGATGCAGAGACCGTGTTTTTATTTCTTGGAAACTAATGAAGGCTAGGGCCCAAGGGGAGCATACCTCTGGTCCTGCCACAGGCAGGAATCACGTGGAGAAGTTATTTGGGATCTTAGAAAGGCAGAGCCTCTCTCTCACTGAAAAATAAACCAGATATGGATTTGACTTTTTCATTCTGGGAGACAGGGAGCCCCAATTTAAGAGACAAGGCAAGATTTTGTAATGATTAGGAAGCTATATATTTCTGGAGGTGTTACATATGCGGTTCAGTCAGATGGTCCAATCAACCCCCATCATGTGTCTCATCTTGAGAAGGCACGTCCCTGGTCCCCAATGGGCACTCTCCTGGTCTCAGTGAGAGTGTGGGAAGTAGTGTAAGTATGTAAGCTTGGAGCTCTGGGGTGTGGAAGAATATTTCTACAATGGATCTCTCACCTCAGGCGAGAGTTGAGTGGTGGATGCATTACAGACCCCTTTGTCCATTTACCTTAATCAGGCACTAGTTCTGTGACTTTGGGAAGGTCACTCACTTCTTTTTTTATCAGTTCTCACATTTATTAAACGGGGATATTAATGACTACCATATCATGTTCTTTTGGTGAAGATTAAATCAGATGCTCCACAAAAACATCTAGCCTGGTCCTAGAATGCAGCAGGCATTCGGTAAATAATACCTTCCCATCCTTGCTTCCCTAGAATGGACTCCAGGGCTCAGCCCACTATTCTTGCCTCCATCTACCCAATTTTCTTAGGTTCTTCTCCTCTGAAGATTGATTTGAAAATGGGATACAGTTTCCTCAGCTCCTTGCTAACAACATATCCCCAGATAAGCTCCCAGGACTATTATTTCAGAGATTTTCTAATAATCACAGTAAGGGGACAGAGACTTTCAAAATAGTAAATGTTAAGGCATGTTGACTGGAATTTCAAAGCTGGTCCTAACTCCCTTCTGAAATGACAGAAGGAAACATCATTGAACTTTCACTCCATAAGCAGACTCACCACAATTCTTCCCTGCCTCGCTCCTTTTACGACCTATTCACCCAAGATAGATCTGGACTAAAGGCACAAACAATGCAGAAACAATAGGTGTCCACTTGCCTCCCATATGCAGTGTTTAGTCCTGGACCTTCATCATTTCCCAGGGATCTGTCTATGGTAGATTGTATTTGGAGCTCCAATTCTTTATCACTTCTTTCCTCTGTATCCTTGCCACGGCTGCATTATAGATGAAGCATACATCTCTGCCCTTTGACTTTGGACTCAGACATGTGACTTACTGTGGCCAAGGGCATGTGGCCAGAAGTGACAATATGCCAGGCAATAATCAATGTTGAACTTTGTTTAAGAGCTCAGCTTCTCTGTTTGCCTGCCCTGGCCTAAGTCAGGCAGGAAGCTCACGGTGAGAAAGAGGTATGACCAGCTTCCTTACTTCCCTCACATGCAGTTCCCCTCAATCCTCCACCCACTGAGCTTCCCCTATTCCTTTGGTTGCAAAAACTCTTACTTCACTGACATTGATCTTGGGGTGTTGTTTCCTGATTGTGGAAATGCCTTTTCAGGATGTGCGTTGTTGGCGTTTTGGCAGACACACTTCTATGGGATTCCCCCACTAGCAGGTCCCTGGCACAGTTTTCCTGCCTGGCACCTCTACACTCTCTCTCGCTCTCTCACTGTGCAGGTCCTGCTGCTTATTTGCAGCCTTCCTGGGCTCTGTAATACAGACTATATCATCCAGCCTTAAGCTCCTTAGCTTTCTCTAGTGGGGGTCAGACACCATTCCCCAGATTTGAAGGGTTACATATCAAGGGCTCCAGTGGTCGCTTGAAGCGCAGCTTGTTAGGAAAGAGAGAAACCTCCCTATTCCTCACCCATGAGGGGTGGCAGTGGGACCCAGGGCAAATCTTCCACCAAAAAAATTCTTGACCTAATCTTCAGCTTCTTCTGTAGCCTCTCCAGCCTTCTTGTAGATCAGGAGTGGGTGGTCAGCTAAGGTCTCTAAATCAGTACCTAAGTGGAAGCTTAGGATGCTGAGAGAGCACCTGGTTTTGGAATGTGAGAGAGTTAACACCAATTGTTGTGGGGCTCCAGCTAACTCTAAGTCAGAATCCCATTACTGCATCCTGTGACACACACACACACACACACACACACACACACACACACACTTCGTCGTCTTCCAAATAAGGTCGGCGGCAGAATGGGAAGGCAGGGAAGTCCACTGTCTTGTAGTTTGATGAAATATTTATGAGGACACTATTAACCAGGTACGATGATTTCCCCACCATTCTCTCAGTTATAATCTTTCAAAGCTGCATTAATTTGATGTTACCTTTCCTATACGTGATATAAGATGGATGTCTTGTGAAAAGAAGAGGGCCTTAGGCAAGGCAAAGAGCCAAAAGAAGAGAAAGGAAGGCAAGAGGGCAACTTTGCAATCATGCCTGATGCCAGACTATCCAGACGAGGCCAAGTTTTCATCACATCACCTCTCCAACCAACTGTGTCCTCAGCTGCCACATTGTTCATTAAAATTCAGAGGGGAAAAATGAGCAATTAAGGACATGAATGGTTTCTGGAGATGTTAGGGAAAAGTTAGAAAAGTCATGTAGCCAGAGACACCAAACAAGTATTCCAGATGGCAGGCGCTACTAAGACCACTTGGGCAATCCCACACATGGAAAACATTTCACTCCCAGAAAGATTGTTGAAATAATAATTTTCAATGATTCATTAATAGTTAAAAAGCATATGGCTCATTCTTAAGCAATTTTGGATTATTTAGTCTTTTACTTTTTTTTAAGAAGCACAGATGACATGGAGATAAAACATCTTGGGGATGGTGACCAATGGTGCAGTTGTGGCCTGTCCACTCGCCACGGCTAACACAGCGCTTAGCTGGTGATTCAAGGGGGCGAGCCTCATGGAAGTGCAGCCCTGAATTAAATTGAAGAGCAGGCAAGGAGCTGAGGAGAATATGAAAGAAATAGATAAGAAAGAACCAAGAAACAATGGTGGGTCAGAAACTCTATTCTTCTTATTCATTTTGGTGTTCTTTTGTCAAATGAAGAGAACTAGCAACTTGGGGGAAAAGAAGGTGGGGAAAGAGACTTTACTGGCTCAAGGAACTCAGGGAAAGAAAAAAGTGAGACACTGAGGTAGCAAGAACTAATGCAAGAAAGGAGGTTTATATTATATTATATTATATTGTATTATATTATATTATATTATATATTATAAAGACCCAGTCTTATATTAATTTTTGCTCCAGAAGACACATTAGAGCTGATTGTTTGGCTAGGTCTTATTTTCGGGGAAACACGGAAACTATCCTGTACCCACCAATGTAAAAGAAGTAAAAATAAAAAATTTACTTTTTATCCAATCCCAGAGATTTCCCTGCTTTGCTTTTTCCAACCCCCTTAATCTACCACCAATGGATTTCATGTAACCTTCCTCCTTTGATTCTAATATACAAAATAAGTTGCAAAACTGCCATTTTCTGGAGCATTTTTTCAATCTGTTGATATTTTACTTTCTGGCAATTGTCATCAGTTTGGCTCAAATAAACTCATATAAGCTTTCCTTAGGCTAGATTTTTTTTCACAGATAGATAGAAGATGATAGATAGATAGATAGATAGATAGATAGATAGATAGATAGATAGATAGATAGATAGAGATAGATAGCTGGATGATAGACAGATAGATAATCCTTGATTTCCTAGCACTTATAGTCTAGTGGGAGAGATATATAATAATGAAGTCATCACAGAAATACTTATAAAACCACAATGTCATGAGCACAATTTTATAGAAGCATTGTAATGAGGTGTAATGAGGGGGCAAGGTGGGTAAGACTATAGGGGATCTGAACTGGTCTGGGGATCCAGGAAGCTGCAATGAGGACATAGTAATTGACTTGGGACCTGAAGGGTGCACAGGATTGCGGCAAAGACGGAAAAAGAAGTTACAAGTAGAGACAAGAGCATGTCCAAAGGCAAGGAGGAAACAGGGTAGTTGTAAGGGCCTGAAAGAAAGCCAGTGTGGCTGGAAATTAGGGAGAAAGGAGCAGTGAGGGGTGAGATGAGGTCAGAGCAGGAGGTAAGCACACCACCGTGCAAGCCATTAGTGGCCATGTTAAAAATATTTGGTGTTTAACCAGAAGTGAGAGAAAGCCATTGAAGTGTTTTAAATAGAGAAGAGATTATCATTTTGGTACATATAATCATCCTGGCTGTAGTGTAGGGAAAAGATTAAAGGTGGCAATGTGAGGGAGACCATAGCAGGCCACTACAGAAGCCCACCCATGAGATGATGTGGCTTGGTTTAGGACAGTGGTGGCAATGGAGCAAAGAAATAGTGTCCTTGAGAGATATGTAGAGGGCAGAATAAGTAAGTCTTTCCATTAAAATTGGAGGCGAAGTTTAGTGAGGTATCAAGGATGACTCCTAACTTTGGTTTTGCACGGCCAAATGGATGTTGGCTCCATTCAAGATAAGAAACACTTGGAAAGAGGGATAAGGAAAATGGGAGACGGTGGTAGAGATTAGTTCAATTATACAGCATTTCCCCGAAAATAAGACCTAGCTGGATCATCAACTCTAATGCGTCTTTTGGAGCAAAAATTAATATAAGACCCGGTCTTATATGATATTATACAAGACCCGGTCTTATATTATAGTAAAATAAGACCAGGTCTTGTATTAATTTTGGCTCCAAAAGATGCATTAGAGCTGATGGTCCAGCGAGATCTTATTTTCAGGGAAACACAGTAGACATCTTGAGTTAAGTGTTTAAACCAAGAGAAAATTATTGGTAAACTCAAAAGTAAGTCCACTGGGCCACTTTGAAATAATTACTATGAGATAAATCAGTTCTTGGTATTCCCAATGGACAGGCAATTTGACCATTCTTCCAAATACACATTCATATACCAACTTCCCTTGAAGATAGTTGCCAGTTTCTATTATGAAATCCCATGACATCTTCTGCCTCCAATATCTCACTTTCCTCTCCTGAGATTGCTTTAGAAATTGTATAATCAGAATAATATTGACAGAATAAACTGGCTACTGGAGTTACAATTCAACTGCCTATAAGTATATTGTTTCTCAATTTCTCAAGTTTCAAGATGTATTTAAGAGCTGGAGCATACATTCCCATTCTAGCGAGAACACTAGAAGTGTTTCAGAATTATAGAAGACATAAAGTTAGGCAGACCAAGCATTGTACAGGAAACAGAAAAAGTAAAACCATATATGGAGGAACATAAACAATGCTTTTAAAAATCACATTTTAATATGAACCGATGGGATGGGAGATACATTTATATATTAGAGGACATGATTTTCAGCTTTTCTCAAGGAGCAACAAGGAGCAAGAATCAGGTCAAAAGAAAATGGAGAAGAAACAGAATGAAAACAACTATCTTTGGGATCAAGTCTAAAATGCAAACGGATGGTAGTTGTTGCAAATTTAATCATTAATTGCTCAAATCTAGTTTTCTTTCATCTCATTTCTCCCATTCCATTCACTACTTTCAGTCACAATGGAAACTGTGTTACATAATATAACTAAGTCATACTTCTTGGTAAATCATTTTTTTAAAAAAGTATTGTTTCTCAGCTGTACTTTAGTAATAAATAAATGAATAAATAAATAAATAAAATCACACACAAAATTAGCACATCATCTAGCAATGAGGGATTCAGCAAAGTCTTGTAGAATCCCTCATTGAGTTGGTGGGTAGGACTGTTTATGAGGATGTCAATAATAGAATGTAAGTACAGTCCCCTTCTGTGCTTATTTCACATGTTAATATCAAGGAGACGAAAGTAATTACAAGTCACCTGGAGACACTCCATACAGTCCAACTGCTTCAAAACAGAGTTCTTTAAAATCTTTCAAGCTAACACCATTCTGATCAAATTAACCTAAATTACCATGAAGTCTCTCACCCTTATCCTCTAATTAATTCATTTGGGGGCTAGTTAAAGACATGAATTCAGGGGAATTCAGCTAAGTAAAGGGTATTTATTAATAAACAATTGACAAACAATTTTCAACAATTATATTCCCCAAGAATGGAATGTCATTTAATCAAATACACTACTTGCAAAATAGATTGCTTTTATGATATTTTTGTTGAGTAGGTCAATATTGCTATCTTAATTTTACAGATGAAAGAGAAATAGAAAAGTAACTTATTCTGACTCACTCAGTGAATCAGGACTTATTATTATCAGGGCTGTATTCTGACCTCATCCATAAAGCATGAGTCTGTTCTAGGGTTCAACAAATATGGATCAAAGCTTTCCCTGGTTTTTCCAGGCATAAAAATATTCCATTTTTGTTTTCCCATAAAACTTAAGAGAATATCTGAATTGAAACCCTTGTCACATTGTATTATAATCAGTTATTTGCATTATTAATCACACCAGTTTAGCATCTCTAAATTTGATATCCTTCAGAATGTAATACACATGCCTAAAAAGTGACTAAAAAGTACAGTGGTCAAATAAATTTGTGGATGAGAAAGGGGCTACATACTAAACCTGACAAGCTTAGGGGAGGCCAGCATGGTGTGCCCTACAAACTCAGAGTCTGAAATTAACCACGTTAGGATGATCTGAATATAAAAATTCCTACGTAAAAGCGGGTGGTGGCCGGTAGTCACATCTTTGGCCTGTAGCTTCCTTGACAAAGGTCAATCTTTACCTTAAGTGAGCCTGTCTATTGTGTTTTTGCATCTATGATAATACACCCTTGGAATGTCAGAGTAATGCCTTTTTCCAGATTGCCCAGGGAACAACCTACCTGCACCAGAGCAGGAAACTACAGAATCCCTCGTTGTTGTTCTTGTCCCTTGATTACCATCTCTATGTGCTGTAAAATGCTAACTACTACTGTGTTTCCCCGAAAATAAGACCTAGCCGGACCATCAGCTCTAATGTGTCTTTTGGAGCAAAAATTAATATGACCCACTCTTATTTTACTATAAGACCTGCTTTTATATAATATCATGTGATATAAGACTGGGTCTTATATTAATTTTTGCTCCAAAAGACGCATTAGAGCTGATTGTTTGGCTAGGTCTTATTTTCGGGGAAACACGGAAACTATCCTGTACCCACCAATGTAAAAGAAGTAAAAATAAAAAATTTACTTTTTATCCAATCCCAGAGATTTCCCTGCTTTGCCTTTTCCAACCCCCTTAATCTACCACCAATGGATTTCATGTAACCTTCCTCCTTTGATTCTAATATACAAAATAAGTTGCAAAACTGCCATTTTCTGGAGCATTTTTTCAATCTGTTGATATTTTACTTTCTGGCAATTGTCATCAGTTTGGCTCAAATAAACTCGTATAAGCTTTCCTTAGGCTAGATTTTTTTTCACAGATAGATAGAAGATAGATAGACAGACAGACAGACAGACAGACAGACAGACAGACAGACAGATAGATAGATAGATAGATAGATAGATAGATGATAGATAGATAGATAGAGATAGATAAATGATAGACAGATAGATAATCCTTGATTTCCTAGCACTTATAGTCTAGTGGGAGAGATGTATAATAATGAAGTCATCACAGAAATACTTATAAAGCCACAATGTCATGAGCACAATTTTACAGAAGCATTGTAATGAGGTGTAATGAGGGGGCAAGGTGGGTAAGACTATAGGGGATCTGAACTGGTCTGGGGCTCCAGGAAGCTGCAATGAGGACATAGTAATTGACTTGGGACCTGAAGGGTGCACAGGATTGTGGCAAAGACAGAAAAAAGAAGTTACAAGTAGAGACAAGAGCATGTCCAAAGGCAAGGAGGAAACAGGGTAGTTGTAAGGGCCTGAAAGAAAGCCAGTGTGGCTGGAAATTAGGGAGAAAGGAGCAGTGAGGGGTGAGATGAGGTCAGAGCAGGAGATAAGCACACCACCGTGCAAGCCATTAGTGCCATGTTAAAAAAATTTGGTGTTTAACCTAAAAGTGAGAGAAAGCCATTGAAGTGTTTTAAATAGAGAAGAGATTACCATGTTGGTACATATAATCATTCTGGCTGTAGTGTAGGGAAAAGATTAAAGGTGACAATGTGAGGGAGACCATAGCAGGCTACTACAGAAGCCCACCCAAGAGATGATGTGGCTTGGTTTAGGACAGTGGTGGCAATGGAGCAAAGAAATAGTGTCCTTGAGAGATATGTAGAGGGTAGAATCAGTAAGTCTTTCCATTAAAATTGGAGGCGAAGTTTAGTGAGGCATCAAGGATGATTCCTAACTTTGGTTTTGCACGGCCAAATGGGTGTTGGCTCCATTCAAGATAAGAAACACTTGGAAAGAGGGATAAGGAAAATGGGAGACGGTGGTAGAGATTAGTTCAATTATACAGCATTTCCCCGAAAATAAGACCTAGCTGGATCATCAACTCTAATGCGTCTTTTGGAGCAAAAATTAATATAAGACCCGGTCTTATATGATATTATACAAGACCCGGTCTTATATTATAGTAAAATAAGACCAGGTCTTATATTAATTTTGGCTCCAAAAGATGCATTAGAGCTGATGGTCCAGCGAGATCTTATTTTCAGGGAAACACAGTAGACATCTTGAGTTAAGTGTTTAAACCAAGAGAAAATTATTGGTTAACTCAAAAGCAAGTCCACTGGGCCACTTTGAAATAATTACTACGAGACAAATCAGTTCTTGGTATTCCCAATGGACAGGCAATTTGACCATTCTTCCAAATACACATTCATATACCAACTTCCCTTGAAGATAGTTGCCAGTTTCTATTATGAAATCCCATGACATCTTCTGCCTCCAATATCTCACTTTCCTCTCCTGAGATTGCTTTAGAAATTGTATAATCAGAATAATATTGACAGAATAAACTGGCTACTGGAGTTACAATTCAACTGCCTATAAGTATATTGTTTCTCAACTTCTCAAGTTTCAAGATGTATTTAAGAGCTGGAGCATACATTCCCATTCTAGCGAGAACACTAGAAATGTTTCAGAATTATAGAAGACATAAAGTTAGGCAGACCAAGCATTGTACAGGAATCAGAAAAAGTAAAACCATATTAGATAAAAATGGAGGAACATAAACAATGCTTTTAAAAATCACATTTTAATATGAACTGATGGGATGGGAGATACATTTATATATTAGAGGACATGATTTTCAGCTTTTCTCAAGGAGCAACAAGGAGTAAGAATCAGGTCAAAAGGAAACAGAATGAAAACAACTATCTTTGGGATCAAGCCTAAAATGCAAACGGATGGTAGTTGTTGCAAATTTAATCATTAATTGCTCAAATCTAGTTTTCTATCATCTCATTTCTCCCATTCCATTCACTACTTTCAGTCACAATGGAAACTGTGTTACATAATATAACTAAGTCATACTTCTTGGTAAATCTTTTTTTTTTTAAGTATTGTTTCTCAGCTGTACTTTAGTAATAAATAAATAAATAAATAAATAAATAAATAAATAAATAAAATCACACACAAAATCAGCACATCATCTAGCAATGAAGGATTCAGCAAAGTCTTGTAGAATCCCTCATTGAGTTGGTGGGTAGGAGTGTTTATGAGGATGTCAATAATAGAATGTAAGTACAGTCCTCTTCTGTGCTTATTTCACATGTTAATATCAAGGAGACGAAAGTAATTACAAGTCACCTGGAGACACTCCATACAGTCTAACTGCTTCAAAACAGAGTTCTCTGAAATCTTTCAAGCTAACACCATTCTGATCAAATTAACCTAAATTACCATGAAGTCTCTCATCCTTATCCTCTAATTAATTCATTTGGGGGCTAGTTAAAGACATGAATTCAGGGGAATTCAGCTAAGTAAAGGGTATTTGTCAATAAACAATTGACAAACAATTTTCAACAATTATATTTCCCAAGAATGGAATGTCACTTAATCAAATACACTACTTGCAAAATAGATTGCTTTTATGATATTTTTGTTGAGTAGGACAATACTAAAGCTTGGAATTACTAAAGAGTAACAACAACAAAAAAACATCAGCTCAGCATGCTGAAAAATAAACATTAAATGACCTGGGACAGTGGAGAACATATTTTCGTACTCCTATGCTCTCATTCCACGAATCAGTGGTGTGCAGATGTCCTGCAGCAGGGCGCTTAAAGTGTGATGGAAGGGCTAATGCGGGGCTGAAACAATCCTTTAGTTTTATCTTTATGTGATAATGGTTACGTATTTTTTTTCAGGCATGATTGAATACTTTTGCTTTATAGTCTTAAATAAAAGCCAAAAAAAAAAAAAATCTCATTGCTTTCTCATCAAGAACAGCATGATTGGTTTCACTGATTTCAGTGTGATGATTTGATTTTTTACCTCACCAAGTGGAAACAGATGGATAAGGGGTTGCTGTGCCCTGTGGATGGTCTGAAGCCCAGAAAATAGGGGAAACTTGGTTGTGGGAACTATAATGTTATCTTTCTGCTTATATTTCACATTCATTAGTTTTCAACAAACTACATGGAATCTTACAATATTTGACCATACTCTTGGCTCGGAAAGATAAAGACATCCAACTTACTAAAAGAGGTCACAGAGTGAGGGACCACATGTCCATTCATAATTGGCCGCCTAGGATTTCTGTCCTAATATCCCATGCTGTTCCATTCCTAGCCCACCTCACTTCCCAGTCCTAGCTCTTCTATTATATGCAGCTGAAAGGTGTCTCCATTCAGACTGGGGAGCACCTGAGTTTCTCAACAAGCACCATGATTTACTAAAAATCCTGACCCTGGCGACCACATGCCCAGAGATATTTGCTCTGGTTTTAGTACCGTCTCATCAAGAAATTCAGGGCTTAAACTTTCGCATCTACAAAATTGATGACCTTTCCACATGGCAGACAAGGTGGCAGTATAGCAGAGAAGTCAGGAGAACCGGACCTGCTGTTGAAATCTACCTGTGCTAAATCACAATTCCACAAAAAACAAGAGTTCAGAACTTGGGCACGTTACCTGACTGCTCTGAGTCTCACTTTTCTCCCTGGAAAACCAAGATGTTAATTGTACTCGTATCATAGACTTGACGTAGGGGTTAAATAAATTACTCTTCATAAAGCACCTAGAGCAGTGCCTATGTCTGTGGTAAATAGTCAATAAACAGTAGCCATTATCAAGTAGCAACTATAAAATCATTGTACAAATTGCCCAAATCCAAGGACTCTCACGTATAACTTGAAATAAAACAACTGTATTAGTTTTCTATCGTAGATTCATAACCAAGAATGCCTTAGGATTTACTAACGCAGGAGAAAGCAACAAGTGTTATAATTTTACTGTAGGATGTAGATTACTTCAGCCAACAGAACCAACCAAAAAACCAAAGAGATGGAGGGATCAGACCATACCAGGACCACCTTGGTGTTTCTCCAAGGCCAGGCCCTGTGAAGAGAGGAGACACCAGAGCCTCATCACACACTTCTTTCATGTTGCCTGGTAAAACGTAGTGGAACGCATTTCCTAAGGTTTAGTTATGGGGCTGAGCTGCAAGTGTGCTTAGCTACAATGAGAATGCTGGTAGATGGTGTGTATACATTTATACTTAAATAAACCCTAGTTGTTATAAATAGAATTTCTAGAATGTGTATGTCATGTAAAGGTTTGACCCTACAAATAAGCTTTGGCCTAAATTATCCTTGAAAATTCCTTCAACAGATTTGAATTCACCAGGACACAGATCCATTGGTGTTCAAAAACCAAGAATTATAAATTGTATTGTTTCTCTTTGTATTTTGGCAGTGGCCTTCCTTCCTCTGGGAATATAAGGCCAAGAGGTAATTTGACTGGGGATAATTTTTTCAGAGCAAATCATGGAAATATTTTCCCATTTTGCTTAATTGGAGTAGTCGATTTTATATTAGTTAAATGCATACATGATATGACTTCACTGCATTCGGCCATTATCAATTACTTCTTTTGCTATATTTATATGCAAAAAGTATTATATAGTTTTAAAAGCATACATCCCTCAGATGGATCTGACCAAACTTTGTGATCAAGAGACTGTGCCTGGATGGGCAAGTCATCTGAAAGCCTTCTTTATAGAATGGAGCCCACTCAGGGCTAGTTCCTGTCCCGGGGTGTGCCCCTGACTCTAAATAAAGCCAGTGACAGCAGATGTTCAAAGAGTTGCAAGGTCTCTGCAGGCACCACCACTCAGATGATATCTTCTGGATCTCTGAATGTTATATGAAGGCCAACTGTGCCTAGAGAATACTTCTCAAGTCTTTCTCCAATAACAATAATTATGCTTCTCATTTCTATAGTGATTTTCAGTTTTACAAGCATTTCACATACATGACTCCCAAAATAAATATTTTCTTGGTATATTGGCATATTTGGAAAACAATCCTCTCCTTGGATCACTTCCTTTATGTTAAAAGTAACAAATATAGGAGTCAACGAGGTTTTGGTTTAGCCATTAGCAGGGGTTGTGCCATTGGTAAGGAGCAAAACGTTCCCAAGCATTGAGCCAACTTAGCAGTCGACCAACAGCTAAGTGAGGCATCTCTACAACTGCCTCCTTTTTGTTTCTAACTTCATGAAAGGTGACCCAAAATCCAACCTGAAAAAGTCCTTTCTCCTAAAGCTCATAACCCCTCCCATGACCATTATAAATCCAAGGAATAAGACAACTTCTGGATTTTTCATTTTGCAATAAGCCTTGCTTTCTTCTTCTGTGAATTAACAAACATGGTAATTATCTTTAGAAAGACAAGCAGGATTTCTGACATTAATACTACACATTTCAAGAGAATTTTCTTCAGAATATGAAAATGCCTCTTCGTGGAGAACCGAGACAAGATTTCTCTGAGAGGCAGGAAAACAAGAGTTTGTTGTCCCTCTTGCAATGTCATAAATTAAGGAGGAAATCAATTCTGCCATTTCAATTTGTATCAGCCTTAAGGTCAAACAGAAGCACATAGTAAATACTGTTTCTGACTCAGGCAGATTGCAAAGTCAACCCACTCCTTCCATTATGAAAACCTATTTCAATCCCTAAGAATGTCTTCTCCCGCCATTAGCAGGTTATTCTCCTGGTGAAGCATTTGCCTCTGCTTATTAGGATCCCAATAGAAGGAAATAAACTCTAGTGATTATTTATTCCATTGAAAATTCTGGATCTATCCATAAATCCCCAACTAGTTAATATTGAAAAGGTCATTCAAATTCTCCATGTGGCATCTCATGTAAAGCAGCAACCACTCACTTGGGAACATATTACAAAACTCTCTGAGGATGAGTCAAAGATGTTTTTATTTTATTACAACACATTAAAGCAAAGGAAATGCCAATGCAGCATGTCAACATATTAGCCCCACCTGTAAGCAACATAGCTACCTGAAATGTTTCCTCTTCCTGACTTGCATGTTTAGCTTAATCAAAATCATGTTGAGAGAAAGGGAAAGGATGGAAAACAACGATAATATTGAATCTTGTCACATAGTCCCGATATTACATTAGTGGTGTCTTCAGTGTGCTAAGTAAGCTACAATCAAAGAAAAATTTTAAATAGTTATTAACCACTAAAATTGTGATGGGAAAGAGGAGTATCACAGATGCTGTTATCACGCACCCTCTTCCCTTTTACCTGCCAATGTACCATCTCCCAACTACTGTGAGATTTCCTGAAGCCCCTTCTCAGGAAATGGCTGAAGCCCACTCCCTGAGACCTCAGTCAATGACTGAATTGGGAGGGGCTACAAAAAGACTAACCCCATGCCTCAAGGTGGGACCAACTCTTTAGTGTTTCCCATTGTATGCGTCCTTAGCCTATTCTCACACATTTCTGTTCTGAACATGGTAGGCTCCTTGGGGAGGAGTTAAATATATGCATGTATGTGTTATTTTCTTCTGTTTGATAAGAAAAATTGCCCACCACTCAACAGAATAAGCAAGAACAGCACATAACCTGGAGGCCCTGGCATGGTCTGTCTTACACGGAGTAGTGGACACTTTTCATATCCCATTCACATCCCCTCAGCTCTTCGAGAATCCACTGGCAAACACTTCTGTCACACGATAAGGCCGCCCTGCATCTCTCTGCTTGAGGGTGTCCTTGACTATAAGTGGGTGTTCTGCTAAAACACCCACTTATAGTCAAAGGCCAAGAAGTTAGTGTGACCCTTAACAAATAATGGATGTTAGTTGGTGGACCAGTATCCCAGTTTCCTTGTGCCTCAGCACAACAGTCCTGAGGTGGCTCTGCAGTCTCTCAGAGGGTGCTCAATCAGGGTGCGTCCCAGCTGCCCTTATTGGTTACCTGCTCATTAATACACCTTTTAATATCTTTCATCTCTTTTCTGACTCACTTCCCAACTATGCTTCCTAGAATCCCATCCCAAATAAACTACTTACACCCCATGTTCTTAACTCATGGTCTGTCTTGGAGGGAATCCAGATTAGAACAGAAGAGCAGGTGCAGAGGCTATGACCTAATGACCTTGGAGAAAGAATGGTTCTTCCCAAACAGGTGGTGTTGGCTATGGATGGTGTGCGATTTGGTGCTGGTCTCAATGGCTGAATCCTGGAACTGTCCTTAACTCAATGCTCCTCATGCCCACTTGCTCCTTGGCAAATATCTGCACTTGAGAACTGAAAGAAGTGATGATTAAGCAATTTTTCATTTGAGATGTGGGTGTGCAATTACCCCTAGCACTGTTTCCCCTACCTGAGGAGCCTGATGTCCACCTTTGGAGAGACTTCACTGCCATCCTATTATTGAGAAGATTCTGGTCTACCTGGGAGGAAAGGCTTTCCAATGTGACATTCCTCAGACATCTCATATTCTTCCAGGCTCTTATGTTCCTCGGAGGCTCTGGCCCTGCAGCCTAGATCGCCACAGCCTCACATCAGCAAGGGATGTAGGTTTGGTACATCTTAAACCAATGATTCCAGGCAATTCAGCCAGGAACCCTTCCACAGAAGAACTCTGGGAAGAGGGGAGATGATTGATGAGGATTAGTTACTGTAAGGGTGAAGCTTCCTGAACACCTAGACCATTTGGGAAGTCAGGACTTTGACTGCACTTTGGGCATGGCTCACTGAGGCCCCCATCATCTGAGCAGCTGCAGTCTTACCCTGCAGTTGGCACAGCGATATATGACCAAAGAAGACCAGGCTTCTCCCCTCCAGACATTCATGGATCTCTGACCAAACAAGCATGCTGCAGGAGCCTGAGGGGTTTAGAGTTTCGGTACCTCCTTCTACAGGTGGGTGTTCAGACAGTACACTCAGGGAAGGATTGAGGTTGGAGCCATTTGATCCCTAACCCGGGAAAGACATGCCTGTCACATTAATTTTCCTTTATCCCCTTGATATTTGGAGTCAAACAAAACCTACTAAACTGAGTCTGAAATTTCTGACTAAGAACCAAAGCAAATAAAGAAAGGCAAATATGCAATGACTTAACCTGACTGAGAAAACATTAATATTTTAAAAGAAACTACAGTCTAAATTGTAAATATTAGAAACTGTGATTCTTTCCATGACATATTTCCAAACACTTGTCTGAAACTCAAACCACAGAGGAAATAAGATCTGACCAAAGCTTCCAGAAAGAGAAAGGAAGAAGCAAGGGGAGCAGCTGAGAGTGGACGCCATCATCTCTGTCAAGTCAATTAAGAGCCTTTACACGCACGGCAAAGTGCTCTGAGACTTCAGCATTATGACCAAAAAACAATAAACAAGGCTGTAAACAACCATCATCAGATGGCTCCACAGAGGCCACAACCATCTTCAGAAACCTGGGAAAATCATTTTTTATTGTCTAGCAATCAGCCAGCCACTACAGTTCGTACATTCTACAGAACATGAAAGGTGCATTGACTGACACGTCAATTTCCTAAAATTACCAGCCTGGGCAAATACAAAATTTCCTTTGAATTGTACCCGAAAGCCGCTTTACCACCAGGAGAGTACCATTTTCAGTCCTGAGCCTTTATCTCTAAAGGAAATTCAAGTCCTAATTCCAGCATTTATCCATGAAAAGTTCTGAAATTCTTGACAGATTGCAAGCAGAAATGAGATTAGTGTGAAGGGGCTGCGAGGTGGGGGGTGGCTATAAATTGAGTTTGGTGATTGCATCTTAGGAGTTCTTTATTCCATTTCTCCTCTGACTACACTTTCAATTACCACCAAGTGTGGGCTTGTACCATCTTGCTCCATTGTATCTATCACTCCTACATCCTAATATCATCGACATCCTGCCACTTATGACCAGGTTTTCATGGGGTTTGGAGGGCCCTTGGCAGGGTGCGAGCAGAGTTCACACTGAAATGAAGAGTTGTCAGGACCAACAGTCCAATATAATCATTATATTCACATAATTAGATTCTCCCATGTCATTGTTTGGAAAGCAAATGACACCCCCAGCTTAACAGCTCCTGCCTCCTTTGTGAAGTGGTCTAATCCTCCTGGAGGTTGCTCTCTCCAACTGTTAGGTCCAAGATTGAGGCAGTGTCCAAAGGGCCAGTGCTGGTCGCTTTAGCTTCATGACTGAAGCCAAGGTTTAGACATGCACCCACATAAGGAACTCCGTGTCAGCGTCTGGAAGCCAGCTGCTCTGGCTCTTTGGTTATATGAATATTTCAGTACAGACACCCAAACCACCATTTTCCCCTCTGCATGGCTGAGTGGGGAAGCACTTCCAAATTCAACCAAATATTGTACCCCAACTATCTTCCCTGAGTCTAGGTGTATCAGTTATCTATTGCTATGTAACAAATCCTCACAACAAGGCTTGAAGTGCCTGAGTTAGCTGTGCAGCCTATGGATGTGGGCCAGGCTTTTCCCTTCTTGACCAGGCTGGCTCATGTGTCTGCGGTCACCTGGTGGTTCGTCTGGGGGCTGACCCGCCTAGGATGGCCTCATCACATGTCTTGTGGTTGTATGATGGCTGGAATGACAGCATCGACTGGGTCACATGTCCCAGATCGCTCAACAGCTAGCTCAGGCTTGTTCGTGTGGTAGTGGCAGGATTCCAAGCCAAAGTTTGGGGGTAGTTGGTAGGTCAAACACGAAGATCCAAACCCATATGTCCAAGCATGTTAAAGAAAACAGAATTTTTTTTCCTTATCAATACACTTCTCTGCTACCACCATTTGAATTCAGCAGATTTAACGGTCAGGTAAGGAATGTGCTCTTCTTTGCACCTCTGCCCTTCTCCTCCCTGTCTCAAGCCACAAAGCCATGGGAGACTACCTCCTGAGGCCTAGGCTTGGGGCTGCTATATGGTCCTTTGTGCTGCACTCAGGAGAAATGGACTGTGCCCCTTGATGGGAAGAGCTGCAAAATCACATTATAAAGGGCAGGCATACCAGGCAGTTAGAGAGGCAGGTCCAATCTATTTCACCTGGCATCCAGGATTTCTAAGGTACAGGGGAAACCTCTCTCTTGCAAGGCCTGACCTCATTTCTTGTCCAAGGAACAAGTGAAATTTCTTTCACAGAATTCCCATCTCCTAACACCCAAAGGTTAAAGCAAACGCCAGTTACTTTCAGAAAAATAGTGAATTATAATTCAGATATGTTGCCCTGTGTCGTTCAGAGTAGTTCAGGGTGGGAGAAAAGGTGTCACATTAGCAGTAAGGGAGAGAAACAGCCCTGGACAGTTACACACATTCCTAATGCCAGCTACATCTCTGCAGTGTCCTCACTTGGGCTCTGAGACCCTGTGCTTCATTAGGCTCCCACAAGTGGCTAAAATCACTATGATTTGTAGAAGAGGGGATGATTGGTCACCCTTTGCTCCTTTCTACTTCCAGATCTGATACTTTCCGGGAAAAGAGAATGGCATGGCTGTGTTGGAAGGAGAGAGGGAGAGGGAAAAGGAAATACCTACTTCCTATGCTCTCTAACCCCAATTGTATCAATCCAAGTCTGGTAGTGTAACTGCATCCTGACTCTTCTCAGATTCTGCACAGTCAACCACCACCATCCTCCCCATTACTCACGACTGGGAACTAGCGCTTCCACATTTGTGGGTATGCTGTCAGATGCAGGCTCCCATTACAGGCTATACTTCACACATGAAAATGAGATTGGCAGTGGGATATGCATTTAAATTTCTACTATCAAGAATGTTGTGGTTCCCTAAGCCATCTTCACTTCATACCCTACCTCTGTTGTATTCAATACATTTCTTCCAGTTCTTCCAATGCCCGAGTATTATTCCGAGTGCAATCATTTTTAGAATGTTTCTTTCTGTTTTAAGTCAAAAGATCCAATACTTTTGTTTCATTCATTCATTCCACAAATATTTTTGAGCACCTACTATGCATCAGGCAATGTTCTAGGAGTTGGGGATACAGTGATTAGTGAGACCCAAAGGCTCTGTCTTCTCAGAACTTTTGTTTTGGCCATTGAGAGAGATAATTAAAAATAAGTTAATAACAGTGGTATCAGATAATTGTTCTAAAGAAAAATAAAGTCGATATGGGAATAGAATGTGACGGAGGAAAGACTCATAGCAAGAATGGTCAGAGAAGGCTTCTCTGAGGAAGTGATATTTGAACAAAGACCTAAAGGAAGTGAGAGAGCAAGTCATATGACCACCTGGGGGGAAAGAATTTCAAGGAGAGGAAACGCCTCCATTGCTTAGAACCTGCAAAATCACTCCGGAAGAAAAAAAATTATTTCTTATAGCCCAGATTTCTTCTGCAAATCAGACATTCCATGATGGTTAAAATTATATTAAAACTTCCTGATATTTATACTTTTGCTAATAAAATGTTGACAAAAATATAAGGTTGGAAAACGTGTGAAGTATTAGAGGAGTCCTTGCCACCCCAGCACTTTCTTTAAATGTTTCCCAGCCAGCTTCCACAGGTCCTACGTGTAGTCCTGCACTAATATGCGTAAATTTTTTAGAAACTTAATTTTAAAAAGAAAAAAATCAAAACAATATTTGTGCACTCTCTCTCCACAGCTGTGATCCACAGGGATCTAAGATAATGGAAGGGCAAAGCCAGAGACCAATGTCAACAGTTAAGGCCTTTCCCAAATACCTGTCAAAGGAAAGACCAAAAGCAAGGGCCGAACAGGAAAGAAGGAAGCTTCAGGATGTACAGCTGGCCCTGGTAAGCATTCCCACCTCCATGCCCAGCTAGCAAAGAGCAAGGCCATCAGCCCCACCTGCAGATAGAAGCCGTGAAGAAAGACAGAAGGCCCTGGTGGAATGGGTCTTTAAGAAAAACACAAAATTTCAGGTGGTGCCCACAGCTGAGGAAGTAGAATGGGAATTATCAGACCTGACCCTCCCAGAAACTCTCACACCCTTGGGAGAGATAAGGCTGACAGCATTCAGAAACCAAAGAGCTCCAATAGGCACCTTCACTATTTAACTACAACTGTACAGTTATACACCACACGTCTTCTTTTTCTCGTCTTGCCATCATCCCTATCCATTGCTCTCTCTCCTTTTCTTCTCATTGTTCTCGCCCCAATCACATATCAGTTACTTTTCTTTCTGATCTACTTCAGACTCATTATTATTTACAGATAATAATGAGAAATAAGTTTAGAAACGTATTATTTAGAAAGTAAATGTTTTAAAAGAACAAAACTCACAGTTATACAGAAATTCCAGTGAATGAAATATTTTACTATCTACAACAGTGCTTTTTTTTCCTTCTCCAAATTTGAGCAGACAATGGCACTGTCATTTCCTGCTGGTGGCATCTTCCATTAGTATGGGCCTTTGAGTACAACCTGATATCATATAGAAGGTGTTATAATGTGTTCCTAGTCTATGAATCAGTACTCACCCTCCTGAAAATATGTGCTTAGGAAGTAATTCAATAGAAGCCAAAAAACGTCACAAGCATACTGGTGTCCCTTATGGTGTTATCTACCATGTTTCCCTGAAAATAAGACCTAGCTGGACAATCAGCTCTAATGCGTCTTTTGGAGCAAAAATTAATATAAGACCTTGTCTTAAATTATATTATTATATTGTATTATATTATGTCATATTATATTATATCATATTATATTATAAAGACAGGGTCTTATAGTAAAATAAGACCGGGTCTTATATTAATTTTTGCTCCAAAAGACTCATTAGAGCTGATTGTCTGGCTAGGTCTTATTTTCGGGGAAACGCAGTATAATGACAAAAGGTAGAAAACAATGTAAGTTTTCAAAAATACTCTAATACTTCAGCAAACTTGGTTAAAGTGACTCAGTGGAATATTATGTGTTCATTAAAAATTATAATTATGAACACTATGGAAAAATGTGTGTTATGTGAAAAGAGCAGAACACAAAATTTTATTACCCTCTTGGTGCAATTATGTGAAACCAGATTGGAAAAGCATATACAAAAATAATACTAGCTTGCTTTCTCTCTTACAGCAGAGTGGTGAAAATAAACTTCTCTTTAAAAATGTTTTAATATTGTTATACTGTTTTTAGTGTAAATAATATCAATAAAAGTTATTATGGAAACTTTATTAGGAAATCCAACATAAATCAATCATAATTCCCTACCAGTAACCCCACAAAACATGAATTTTCAATGTGTTTCCCCATCTTTCCCATATCACTTCCTTCCACCCTCAAAATCAACTTAAGGAGGGAAAGATTCTTCATTTAACTTCAGCCATCCTGTTTTATATTGGGCAGACCTGTTACATATCCTCCACATCATGGTCCCACATTATCCAAACCAGTGTATCCCCCATCACCTCCTAAATGGTGTCTGCGAAAACAGGACCAGTGTCTTCTACTCCATCAACCATGTGTCTCATTCACTAGTTCCCACCTCCAACTCTTCCCATGAGCAGCTGGAATACCATCTTCCTTCTCTTCTCTCTCCAAATCCTGCCCAGCTTCTGAGCCCATAACACCTCTCCTCACCTCCTCAGCCCTCCATGATCTCTTCAAACTTCGAAGTCCTCCAACACTGGTCATCTTTACCATATGATCCATATTACGTATTTATCTCACAACTTATTCTTACCTCACTGTACTGTAAAACACTTGAAGGTAGAAACTACACCTACACTTAAAGTTCATGCAAAAATCCTCACCATGATTACCCCTGAATTACTAAATGATACTGTTTATTAAGTGATCAGTAAGAGAACAGTGATAAGGGAGCATATGGGAATTGGGGGATAGATTTCCATACCTGCTCTGCATCTCGTCTACCTATCAGACACATATTCAAGTGCCCAAAACTCATCCTCATTAGCTATTGCAAAATTATGTGGACATCCATAAACATGAACCCATCTGTAGCTCATTTTTCAAACCCATTAACCAGCACAGATGAATATGTATTACTGATGCTATCAGTGCTGATTTTCATGATGTTCTAAAGCAGATTAAAAGCTATAGGCAATCTCATTAATAACCTAATTTATCAATGGAGTAAATTTGTAGATTTAATGTTGTGATTATAAAAACAGCATGAAAAGTTTTTTTGAAAATAGATGTTTTGAGTAATTTTATCTGACATTAAACCATGAAAAGATCTGAGTTAGACTTGCTTAATAGAACACTTAAGCATGCATATTAAATGAATCATATTTGTGACTTTTCAAAAAGCAGACTGTTACATTTTCCCAAGTGGAAAATTTATGCTGTAGAATTAACATTATATGTTACGGATTCATAAATCACTGACTTTATCAAAGGCAGAGTAGTCTGGTTAAGAGAAATTGAGCTGTAGAGTTAGGAAGATTGGGGTTCAAAATCCAGGCTTCTATGTGACCTTGAGGAAGTTACTTAACCTGCCTATGCTTCAAATTCCTCATTTAAAAATGGTCGAGGCTGCCACCTTTACAATATTGCTTTGAAGATTAAATGATATTATATATGCAAAGAACTTAGCATAGGCCCTAGTAGACTACATGGGAAGCAGTCAGTAAAAGGTATGTATTATTATTGTTCTCAATATTTTTAAATTATCATTTTATCATAAAACAATGCCATCACAATATTATTACTCTTAGCATGTCAAACCTGCACCAAAATTAATACTCATATGAAGTTTCTGAACATTTTCTGCTGGACATAGCAAAGACAATTTTCATAGCCATCTTGATATGATGCACCCTGGCTAATGTCCCTCATTGCAACCAACACAATTCTATTAATAGCAAAGAGCCTTAATGAAGCAACACTACAGCAAGAAGATGTCTTTTCAAGGATTCATAAATATTATTGATCTATTTTTCTTTCTCTTCCTTGAGAAAGCTAACTGGAAGCATGTTCGATCTTAATGGACCAGTGGTGAACGAGAGGGAGCTGTTTTCTCTGAATCGGTTGGAGAAGGCTTATCTTGATACATCACCCATAAATAGAACTTCACCTCCCGGATCAGGGAACCTCTTAAAGGGCTGGGCTCTGTCCCCGAATGCAGTCTATTACATTGATCCTTAATTCACCACCTGGAAAAATATTCAGTTTTAATGAAGCTTGACAGTCTCCAAATACAACGCTGTTTAAGCCGCAAAGATTGAGTTTGTTTTCAGTATGAGAGAAAATGGCAATTAGATGGAAAAGGAAACAGTTCAAGAATGCAACCTCCCATGTGTGATGTGTTTAGAGGCAACTAATGAAAAAGAGACACAGAGAAGAAAGCAGAGAAATGTTTATCCAAAATCTTCTTGGAAGTAGAGAAATCCTCTCAGAACCAAAGAAATCATGAGGATAGAAGAAAATGATGTACAGTCTTCTATATCACTATAACAATAATGATGATGACTTTATAACTGCACACAGCAGAGCAATTTTTAATCCTTTAATTTTCAAAGTACTGCTTTGTATCCCACTTTCACCACAAATATATGGGAAAAATAGCTTGAAAGCCTTGAGTGACCCCACATTGACCAAACCTAATGGTGACTCTTATCCTCTGGGCCTCTCAGGACTTGATGACTCCATTGGAGCTCATTTTCTCCTCGGGTTGGAGACTTTCCTTACCTTCTCAGACCGCTTTCATCCTGCTCTTGCCTCCTCAATGTACAAATCCCCTGAAAGTGCAAGCCTCTCTGCCCCATCTCTTGAGGGAATGCATCAACCTGCCCCTGCACCAGCGATGGGTACTATGGAGAAGGTTCCCAGAGCCACATTCCAAGCAGGTTCTCTTTCTGAGCATCAATTCTGCATCTGGGATGGCTTCGTGGAGAAGGTGGGGTTTGAATTGGGTTTAACGGCTGGTCAGATTCAAAGAAGTGGAGTTGCGAAAGGAAGATTATAGGTAGGAAGATGACCACAGGCAGAGTGCCGAGATGCAAAACAAGGAATGTCTGGATGACAGCGAAGGTATCCAGGGAATTCTTATTATTTTTAAAACGACTTTCAGAAAGGGGTTTTTTTCATCTTCTACAGCATTCTGTTTTTCTAAATGCCCGGGGACACTTTCTAGTACTTACCATCCAAAGTTTAAAAATGAATCAAAGGATTCATAAGCACTTCCCTCACCCGTAATACTAATGGCATCAAAAAGAATGTCCCAGATCCCCAGAGTTTCAGTTTCCAGAAGTCTCACCTCCTCAGACATCATCCCCATTGCCTAACTTCATTCACCAGAAGTGCGCCTGGGCACAGGGAGTCTCATGCGATTTGTTTTGGCCTTCCAATTCTGAAGCAGTGCTTTGACTCCCTGGAGTCAAATGCTGGTCTTCAAACTTTTTCTGGCAAAAAAAAGCATCACCTCACTCCTCTCAGAATATGATGTCTTGGCTTTCTTTTTCCACAGAAAAGACAGCAAAGACAGATACTGGGAATTTGAGTGAGCTGTCCAGGATGCCACTGTCCCTTGGCTTATAACACAATTTTTGATGCAAGGTCTGCAGAAGACAGAGTGCTCTTTTAATATTAGTAAAATAAAATAAAATAAACTACCTTAACTCTTCATTCCACTACATGGTACAAAGCACGGTCAGTACTTTCCTGAAGCGGAAAATGACAACTGGATGAATTCTCTCACTGGACTATCCTGGGTTCAAAACTGGAAATAATCTAACCTTCCTAACCCACATCTTTTGCAAAAATAACTGATCTCTAAGGACAGATGTCATTTAATACAGATTTTTCAACATGTTTAAGAAGAGGTATAGCACTATATAATATAACCATATGTAAAATTAGAAAAATTATTACTCTTGGCAACTTATAACTATTGAATTTATTTCAAGGTCAATGGCTTAGATCAGAATTTTTGCTCTTCATTTCCCTATGAGCCTATCTCTGAATGTATGAGTTTATGCTAAACATACTTTAATGTACTCCTTGCTACAACCCCAACTATTTCTCTCTAAAAGTTTTATTTTAAAGGCATTTATATATTCCATGGTCAAATGATAGAACACCAGCACTGTTTGCCTAGTCAAAATGCTACGTTATCGTCTTTGCTTTGTATTAGATATAACATGCACATCATAAATGCATTCCAAAAGCCCATTTTTCTACCTGCCTTCACAACTATCTTTGCATCTTTTTCTATCAAAAAGACGTTTTAATGCCCACACTGAAACTATAATCCATATGCTGGTTACAGGCTTTTAAAAAAACATAAATCTACTGACATCTGCTTTGTATTATGATGGTGATAGTTCCAAAACTAACTCAGAAATCAGAAAAAAAATACTAATACATTTACTTGAAGGTATTGGAGAGCTGCCAAGGTAACCAGGACTTGAGAGTGCAAGAGTCTAGAAAGAAGGGAACCGTAGGGAGGTGAGCTGATCTCGGGACATTTGCTGAGTCTTTTCTTTATGAGGTAGAATCTGAGAAACTGGGCAGAGAGCAATGGCCAAGCGATAAGGAAGCCACTAGAAACTTTGGAAATCTCACAGGGTAGAGAGGGAAAAAAACTACGGTTTGGAGCTTCCTGGTCAGCAGTACTAGAGTGACCAAGAATCTGGATAGAAAGGAACACAAGGACAAAATCAGAGCAAGAGGCTAAAAAGAGCAAGAGGCTTCTCAGAGCAACAGGTTAAAATGGCCAGTAGAAAGCTTGTGAAAATATTCCAGTTTTCAACAATCTGATATGCTGATGAAAGAAAAATTAAAATTTAGGAACAACCTGAAAGTGGAGCAGGGTATGGCAAAGTAAACACCTCAGGCTTTCATCCCTAAGAACAAGGATGAACAAAGGGGTGAATGGAGCCTTAGCAAAGCTGCAACCCAGCCTTGGATCAGCACTGTGTCTGATTAGGATAAGGGAATCGTCCCCACTCAGGCTGCTTATCGGAGAGCGTGGCGAACCCTCTCTAGAAGAAGTGAACACCTGAGTCTCCGGAGTTTTTATGTACAATGTCTGGCATTTGATCAAAAGCCACCAGGCATACCAAAAAGGAGAAACAAGAGAATAAGAACACAATAGAGGCAAATTCATACATGACCCAGTTATTGGAGCTATCTAGATCAGATTTTTTTAAATAACTATGATTAATATGGTTTTTAAAAGATAGAACAAGGTGAAAATTTCATGAGAAAACTGTAATATGGTTTTTGAAATGCATCAAATAGAAATTCTGAAACTGAAAATTTACAATACTTGAAATTAAGAACCCAATAGGTAGGTTTCACAGTAGATTGGATACAGCAAAGAAGATTGATGAGGTGAAAGATGGGAAGTATAAAACATCCAGGCTGAATCCCAGAGAGCAAAACAGTTCAAAAATACAGAAAAGAGCAGTAGCAAAATATGGTGGACTTTGAAAAAGTCTGACACATCTGTAACTGAGTCCCAGAAGGAAATAATAAAATGGGACAGAAAATATATTTAATATATTTGAATAGATGATAGGTGGGAATGTTCCAAAACTTCTGAAACATAGCAAACAGTTCAATAAAGTGTTACCATCACAAACCAGGATTAATATAAAATAAAATCAAAACTAGGCACATCAGTGTAAAACTGGTGAAAAACAAAGGCAAAGAGAAAATCTTAAAAGAAATCAAAGAAAAAAAACACATAACTTTCAAAAGAGTAATAATAAGACTGACTGTTGAATTTTCAGTAGAAAAATGTGGAAGCAAGCGAATAATGGAACACTACCCTTAAATCACTAACAAAACTTAACTGCCAATCTAGACATCCGTATCCAATGCAAAAATCCTTTAAAACATGAAGATGAAGTAAAAGGTATTTTAGACAAACAAAAATTGAAAATATTATTCATCACTAAACCTGCATTAAAAGATACACTAAAGGAAATTCTTCAGGCAGAAGGAAAAAAATTATCCCAGATGTAAACAAGGACACACTGCAGAAAAAGTAGAAATTTAGGAAAATAAAAATGAATATTAACAGTAAAACCAACACTAATAATGTCTTGTGGAATTGAGATATATGTAAAATATATATTATATATAATAAATATATATATAATAAATATATATAATATATAATATATTTATAATATTTATAAATACGTATATTATTTATACATATTTGGTATGTATGATAAGTATATTATAAAATATGTACACATTATATATAATATGTTATAATATGTACATATTATTCATGTATGATATGTACATTATATATTAGGTTGGTGCAAAGGTAATTGCGGTTTTTGCAATTATTTTTAACCTTTTAAACCGCAACTGCTTTGCACCAATCTAATAATATGTACGTAATGTGTGTATTGTTTACAAATTTATTAATTATATGTAGTATAAATACTGTCACATTACTATGATAATAATAATGCAAAAAATGGGGAATAAACAAAGCAAAGTTTCTAACATTATTTGGGAAAAGGTAACATGATAATAAATCAAGGATAGGTTTTGCAGTGCCTAGGGAACTGTTAAATAACAGTAAAAGAATATATAACTGAAACCTTAATAAAGAAGAAAAATAGAGCAAAATGGAAACAGAAATCAGCATAAAGTTGATATCATAACCTGATAATATTATTACAAGAAAGGACAATTATTGCAATCACTCAATGCAATTCCTACATTAACAGAAAGGAAAAAAGGTCAGGGAGAAGTCATATGACCATCTTATAGATGTAGAAAGAGCATTTGAAAAAATTTAACACTTGTTCTTGATTTCAAACAAATTTTTGCAAACTAAAAATAAAACGAAATTTCCTTAATCTCAACAAAAGTAGCGACAAAAAGCCCAAAGTGCATATCATACTTTGTGGTGAAATATTGAAAGCTTTTCTTCTACAATTGGGGATGACACAGGATGTCAGCTATCACCACTTCCATTCAACACTGTACTGGGGTCCTAGGAAGAAAAATAAATAAAAGGCATATGGTATTGAAAGGAAGAAGAAAAACTATCATTATTTTCAGATGGTATGACGGTATATATAGGGGGAAAAAAGGATCTGCAGACAAACTATAAGAATCAATACTGAATTTAGTAAGTTTACTGGATACCACGTCACTATACAAAAATCAATTGTGGAATGCAAACTAAAATCACAATGAAATACCATTAGAATTGCTAAAATGGAACAAAAGTGATTATGTAAAATGTTGGCAATGATACGAAGCAGCAGGGATTCTCATACTGTTGTCGAGCAGTAAACTCACACAACTAACTTGAAAAACTGCCTAATAGTATCTAATGAAGCTGAATATATTCATACCCAGTGAACCAACAATTCTACTCCTAAATGTATACACAATAGAAATGCACACATATGTGCATCCTTCCACACCACCCCTCAAAAAAACTTGTATACAAATGCTCACATCAGTTATCACTTGCAATAACCCAAAACTGGAAACAACCTGTTTGTCTATCAACAGAACAGATAAATAAGTTTTGGTACATTGATACAGTGTCATATTATGCAAGCATGCAAATAAACCACCCATTCCACAGGGATGCATGTCACAAATAAAATGTTGAATAAGAGAAGTCACACACAAAAAGTACATATTCTCTGATTCCATTGTATAAAGTTCAAAAAAAGGCAAAGCAAACCTATAGTGACACAAGTCAGAATAGTGATTATGTTTTGGGTGGTGATTTCTGGGCGACATCACAAGGCAGTCTTCTTGAGTGGCGGTGAAATGGGCATATTCTCCTTGCAAAAATGTATTGAGCTGTATGCTTATGATCTGTGCATTTTTATGTATGACTTGTATCCTTCAATAAAAAGTTATAAATGACGTCAATAAAAATAAGCATCCCTTTAGTGAATGTCTTCTACATACAAGAGATTCTGCTAAGATTTATAGAAAATGTAAAACATTTTGAATGCAAGGGATTAATGAACTGGTTGAGAAGCACATATACATGAGAAAATAAGATTTAGAACACAGAAACAGGAGAAGGGAGTGCACGTCTATAATTAGAACTCTAACCACATGAAAGCCATGGAGATCTCAGGATCCATGTGTATTCTGAATCTGCGTACTTTCTGTAAGACATCTAGGAGGTATCAGGGACCGCTGTCCCATAGTCAACCCTCAAGTTCCTGTAAGTGGATTTTGCCCTTCAGTTGGGGTCCTCCTTTCTCTGTGTGAGTTTGGTGCACAGGTGACCACCCTGTCCGGTGGTAAACCATCACCTCTGGTGATGAAGAGCCTCAGATCAGAAAATAGACCAACTGGATTCAAACCCTGGCTCCACGTCTCACAAGGTGTAAGTCTTTGAGCAAATTAGTTACTGCTCCAAGATAGTGCAATAGGGATAACAACAGTCTCTAACTTTTGGCCTTGCTGTGTGCCAAAATATTTGGCACATACCAAATTCTTAAGAAGTATTACCTACTGATCCTCAGACTTTGGGTTTTAATTTTGGAAGAAATGAACAATATGAGGACCCCCTTCAAGAAGTTCACACACATAGAAAGGGAAACAATTAGCTACATGCAGCTCAATAAAAGATGCATAGAAATTTGCCATGGCTAGAAAAAGCTGTGGCAAAGGAGAGGCTATTAGTTGCAAAGGGAAACAGTAGAAAAGAAGGTGCATCTAAGGAGAGAGAACATTGTGAGACAGACAATAAACCATAGACTGAGCTACATTTGGAAAACAACAATGTGGTTCCGTGTTAAATAGAAACTAATTTAACACCAAAATGTTTAGAAACCAACTAGCATCTTAACAATTATCTAGTACATTTCAAAGCCAAGCAATAAACATTTTTAAGTAACTCTTGGTTTAAACATTCCAGTCTCCTCCTCATGAGCCTGATCCCTCTCCTTTATCACACACCAGGGGTCGGGGACCCCAATAGTTTGATTGCTAGGGTTGCTCCATTCCTGAAATCTTAGGTTTGAAGATCATGACTCATTTCCACTGGTTAATTTCACGATAAGATAGATTTCTCAATATTGACTACCTAGAAACTCAATGTAAACATCTGACAGGTAAAGTAGTACCATTTGACTAGAACATTCATTCAGTTGATTATTTACTTGGAAGTGCATCAGCCTATCTTTCTGTCAATGAAAAGAGAAGCAAAGAGTAAGGACAATGTACCACCCTTCCTCTTATTGCTAAGGAGATCCAGTGTTCTTATGGGGGATTTAAGAGAGAAGTGAGGTGAAGTTCATACCGTGTTTCCCGGAAAATAAGACCTAGCCAGACAATCAGCTCTAATGCGTCTTTTGGAGCAAAAGTTTATATAAAACCTGGTGTTGTATTATATTATATTGTATTATATTATATTATATTATATTATATTATATTATATTATATTATATTATATTATATTATACCCGGTCTTATATTATAGTAAAATAAGACTGGGTCTTATATTAATTTTTGCTCCAAAAGACGCATTAGAGCTGATTGTCCACCTAGGTCTTACTTTCCAGGAAACACGGTAGATATTCAGGCTTTCTGAAATCAGAGGTGCTCTCTAAACATTAGCTATCATTAACTTCAGCTGACTTTTTCCTGCGATGGAATTTTAGAATATATAAATTTTTACTGCAATCCAATTATTTTGACCTTGCAAATGAGTGCCAAAAATAAAGCAGCCCACAAAATGACTTTTTAGAAGTCTGCTAGCTTTAAAATATTAGGCATTGATTTAAAATTGCTCTGAGTGGGGGAATACTGATGTATTTCAAGAAATGAAACAAATTGTCTCCAGAATTTAAAGGGAGAGGTTCTAAGAAAGATTTTCATGAGTGTTTAATACATAATTTTTAAAGGGGAAAATTTAAAGAGAAAAATTCTAAGAAATACTTTCGTGAGTTTTTAACACATGGTATTAAGACCTATTACAGCCTATCATCAGTAATGCCAGTGACCTTGCAAAATGGAAAAAGGCATCAGATAAACTGCAACAGCAAGATCCTCCTGTAGGATCATCTCCAAGTAATTTAGACTCCAGGAAGCTTCAAAGGACTGAAATCTTGGTTTACACTGCACCAAGCAAAATTTGGAGGGTGTAAGAAGGACAAATGCTTAACTCTTATTCAAGAGAGAGAAAACCTGTGATTGTTTAGCCTCTTCCACCCCGTTATTTCAGGAATTTCTCTTGTGAAAGTTTGACTGTAGCTTTCTTGACTTCCTCAGAATTGAAGATGACAAAAGTAGCCTTTAATTAACCAGCTACGAAGTATGTTGATGGCTTTACTTCACCTCTGGGCAATTGCTTGTGCTGGTCTGACATGTTGTACCTCCAAGGTCATTCCACAGTCTTTTGAAACAGTAATTTATTTACTGCCAGTTTTTGGTGTGTTTTTTCTTTTAGTTTTATGTCCAAGTAATAAGGATTAAGTTCTGGATGTGAGAGGTAAGAGACCTGGCTCCTGAGAGCCAGCCGACTCACCCAAAGGTCCTGACCCATGTGAAGCAAGTCCTGGCCTGTAAACACGTCAGAATGACATTAGCTGTGTATTTACAAAGCACGGCCCTGAGTGGGTCCATTATGCCTGGTCTAATGGAACTGCATTCCTCTAAGTGCTTTTTAAGTTGTGTAGACTGCATAACCAATATTCCTTCAGGGTATCAGAGGCTGGATGGCCATAAATAGCAAGCTAGACCCCCACCCCAGGGCCATCTTGGGCTGCTTTGAGGTAAACTGAGACAGGAGGCACGAACCCAGTCTGTCTTCTGTCACCATCCTATCTATTTGTTTGAGCTTCTGTTATTCTTATTTATTCAACTTTCCTAAACCAGAGAGCAGAGAACAAATTAATGCCACCATCTTTCCATCAGCTGACTATCTATCATTTAACTATCATCAGTTATTTCCATCAGTTGACTATCTCCCATCCATTCACACCGTGCTAAGTACCTCCTTGTGCTATCTTAAACTGGCCTCTACTCCTAACCCAACGAGTTAGTACTATTACTCCCACCATTTTTACAGTGAGAAAAGCAAGAATTAAGGAGACGAAGTCACATACCCAAGGTTACAGCTGTAGTACATGTTGGACTATCGTTAACCCCATTGCACAGAGGAGGAAAGTCAGCTTTCAGGAGTTAAGCAGCTTGCCCAAGGTTACAGAGCTAGCAGGTAGTGCAGCTTGAACCAAGTCCGTCTGAAATTCAAGCCAGACTTTTTTTTCCCTCTGAAGCCAAAGGGCATTTGGTTTTGCATCTTATAGAACTCAGGAGGGTCATGAGGACCATGTAATTTCCACTTTACAAGCAGGGGTTTTAACAGGCTAAGGTTAAACGGCTAGTCGTCAGCAAAGTATAAACCAATTTAGGACTCTTGTCACAGGACTTTTCCCCTGCACCCCCAAACAAAGTCTCACCTGATTTCACTTAAGTGAAAAAGATCTAAAGATTGAAGAAGGGCAGTGGTGTGTGATACACGAAGTCAGTGTCAATCAGCAGCCATCAAAATGTTATTACAGAATAACCCTGTAATACTTATTAAAACAATAAAAACTATCATCTATGTGTTTTTCCTTAGCTATTAGTATTTCAAAAAGTCATTCATTTTTTACATTTTCCCTTTATTGTAATATGTTAATTATCTAAGATCCTCTACCTTCATTAAAATCAGCAGAGTTTTCTCAGCAAGTGATAAAGGGCTTTACTTTTTCCAAATATAAATTTGTGTTTATATGTATGTATGCGTGATATATATATATATATATATATATATATATATATATATATACTATATCCATATGCATATATCTATAGTATTTTCACCTAGGGAATAGAGGATTAGGCAATATTGTCAAATACAAGCCTTTAAATTAAGACACAAAGATGTCTGACACTAATAATAATAGAAGTAATATTTAATCAAAGCATTTGACTATAAATAATCAATAAGTATTTGTTGAATGAATCAATCATTTGTTGAGCATTCCCTCAGATTAAAAATGGAACTCTACTGTGCACAATTTTAACTTGTATTTAGTCATTGGAATTTTAGCTGTTAAGATAGTATAATATGAAAAATATCCCAAAACTTTAATATGTGCCAATAAAAATATCACCTAAAACATGGGAAGATAAATCTTTCTAGGAAAAAAAAAATGTTCAGATATTCTTGAGAACTACTCTGAGGCTGAAAAAATACACAACATACTAAGTAAGAGAAAGCAGGAAGTAGTCCATTTTACCAATATAAAGTGAAATAGATCAATGGATTGGATTCTACTATATTAGCAGTGAGATGTGAGGACATCAGAAATCCATCGTTATCTACCTCCCTCAGGAAGCTGCCAGTGAACGCATTTAGATCCCTACACTATTTTGGGGAGTCCAGTTCATCAATCCTTCCAACCTGTAGGAGTATACATATCCTGGGTTTCCTGATTATCTTTCTTTTAACCTTTGTACAGAAACACAATTTCAATATATTAAAAAGTTCTATGAGAACCCAAATTGTATAGCATCCAGATAAACCTAACATGGAACCCTAGATCCTGGGTCAATATTGACATATGCTGTTGATGAGCTCTAACAGAAAAGATAAAGATGGTTTATATCCAAGTCTGACAACACAACAACGCGCATATGTTTTCCTAGTGGTAATTTATAAAACAAGAACCACCATGATGCAATCAGAGAAGCCCTGTTTACTAATGAATGCTTTTATCCATGTTTTATTGTGTGGTGGGTCAATAAAAAGGCAGCATAAAAATAAATTAACTGAAGATATGAGGTCTTCCTTTCAGAAATAATATTTCACAAAAGGTTTAATGTCTGCCACCCAGACAAGAGCTAGATCACGGGGATCTCTCATACATTGAGTTAGTGGTTTTCATCTGGCTCTTCCAGTGATAGAATGCTTCCTATGCTTTCAAGACTGGCTTGGGGAATATACTTGTTGGGATAGCCGATCATCAGCTCAGGCAAGCCTTGAAACAAATAGTAGCACCAAAAACTGGAAATGAAACTTGTTCCATCAACGCGAAGAAAAATTTGTCAACCAGGCACTTTGGGGCTCAGTAAATGGCACTACATGGACGTATAGACATTTACAGGTGGGAAATTTCTCTACTATATTTCAAGGTGGCAAGTTATGTTGGACAATGGCTGTATCATTGGCTTATTGTCCACAAACTTCATTCTTTCATACACTCAGAACCCTCCAGAAAGTGTCTAGGCAGAGAAGATGCCCCAAAATTGTCCTGCAAGGGCCACACCAATCTTATCTTTATCCTTTGGAGTATGTCTTCATGACTTCAATCAACCATATTAACTCTCCCTCCTCTGAACCCTCAAATCATTTCCAACCTGAATTATTTGCATGATATTTACAATTTACTGCCTCACACTGTGGTCATCCACTCTGTTGAGGGCCTGAATAGAACAAATAGGTGGAGGAAGTGTGAATTTGCTTTTTGCTTGTGCTGGGATATCTATCTTCTGGCCATGGACATTGATGCTTCTGGTTCTTGGGCCTTTGGACTCAGACCAAGAATTACACCATCAGCTTTTCTGGTTCTCCAGCTTGCAGAAGGCAGATCATGGGACTTCTTGACCTTCATAATCATGTGACCAAGTCCTGTAATCAATCAATAAATCTTCGTGTGTGTGTAGGTCGGTAGATATAAAGATAGAGATAAAGATATAGAGATATATTCGATTGGCTCTGTTTCTCTGGAGAACCTTAACTAATAAAGAACTGAAAAAATTCTGATACATGTGTGCCATACTTTCTCAGCACAGTTTAACTTCTCAAAGGGAGGACCATACTGCATGCTCCCCATAGCCTTAGCCTGGTACAAATACGTGATCGTCATTCAAAAATGTGTTCCGCCATTTGATTTTCTGGATTGTTCAATTCCATTTGATACTAGAAAGTAGACATAAATTTATGATGGCCATGGCAAACCCACTCTATGGCTCCAGTAAGTCTGGTGTTCCCCAAGTCAGGCACTGATTCTGAATTTTCAACACCCTATCCAAAGCTGGTCACCCTTACCTCATTATCTGGTTATTCAGAATTTACAGTCCAAATTAAGATTGACTTCAACAAAAGATCATATTTCTATTTTGAAGTCACTTAGTATTTATATGTATAAGTGGTCAAATCTTCTGAACCCCAAAATAAAGATATGGGGATTTCCAATAAAATTTTGGCCATATGGTCACTCCTTTCCACTGGTAGGTCAGTTATATATACAAATCTTCATGAATTTCCCCAGATAATTTGTTTCATGGCATGTTGCCCAATAGAATAACACATTTCCTCAAAACTCTGACAATTCAACATTGTAGACACTTTTTCCAGAATTACGTATTGTTTATAAAAATATATAAAATGTGTGTGTGCATACGTGTGTGTGTGTAATACCATCTGGTATATGGCCACTGAGTTGACCACATAGTCACCTTGGTCAGAAAAGCAACCCTTGCACTTTGCCCGCATTCAAAACCTACTGGGGCATGTTGCATTGTGAATCTTTTTTCAGTATGTCGGAAGCCATAGCCTTTCACTGAATACAATCACTTTGACCCTTTTTGTGAAATTTTGACAGCTTCATGCATCATTATTGTCCGCTCATTCAATGTATACTGGTGTCTACTCTGCCAGGCAGTATTTCCAGGAGCTGAGGCTATAGTGCTGAACAAGATAGCTGAGGTTTCAGCCATGGTAGAGTTTATATTCTAGTAAATATGACAGGTGATAAATAAACAAACAAATGATTAAGATTATTTCAGATAGTGTCAAATATTATGAAGAAAATAAAGCAGGATGATATGTAAAAGAGTGACTATTGAAGAATAGGGAAGATTTCACTAGGTGGTCATATGCTGTTTTTTCCCATCTGAAAATCTATGCATGCATGCGCCCTGAGCTATCTTTTCTTTGACCCCCATGTCAAAAGACCTTTCTCAGTTCGGGGTGAGGTATGCAGGACATTATCTATTTCACTGGAAATTACCTGCTCTCTCTTTTTCTTCCTACACCTTCTTTCCTTCTACCATGTGAGGCCCTTTTCCTTCCTTGGAGGGCTTCACACGGGGTTCTGGTGTCCCTTTCTATTTTACTCCTAAATCACTTGTTGCTCTAATTTTGAAAATACCCATTACATCCTGCGATCATATCTTCCACACATGGGCAGTAGTTTTAACAGTCGGCAGCCAGAGTCTGAAGACCACAGATATACTAAGCTGGGCAAAAGGAAAGAACTCCTAAGGAGATGTGTGTGTGTGTGTGTGTGTGTGTGTGTGACTTCAATCAAACACAAACCACAGGTGTGGTACAAGTGGCTAACCACTCCTGAAGTTATGGGATGAATGTCTCTCTTCAGAAAGACTCTAAGCATGGCTATCTAGAGCACCAGTGCCCTCTCATGGATGAGCTGTGAAGCATCTCCAAGGGAACAGGCACACCCTAGTTCTCTAGCACACACACATCTCAGCCACTTCCCTCCTCATAAATGAGGAAGATCATGGCGGCTGTAAGGAGAAGCCGACTCTACTCACTCCTCCATTCCTCCCCAAAAGGAATCTGCTCCTGCCAGCTGTCTCACTCCTAAATTCACTCTTTAAGTATCATTCTGAAGGCTTCTATCCCAACCAAATACAAATCTCCCTAAGACAATTCATTTTCAGAAATTATGAGTCACTTACCAGTCAGTGAGAAAGAGTTTATGCAGCTATTCCTTAATAGGGAACTTGGTCCTTAGGCAAAAGTAAAGACCTTGGGAGCATGGGGCAACTCAGAGTACTGGGGATGCTTAGGGAGTGAGAGTCCACCCTAAGGATAAACTTGACTTACTAGATTGATCTATATGATCTTCATGTTCACACTAACTTGAAAATGCATGAACTAGTATTATCCTGAGACATTTTACAGGGAGAAAATTGATCCTGACACCAAAGAAACTGGCATATGGTTGACGTTCAATGGATGAATTCCTTCTTTACTCTGCTATTTTGCATAGCACAGTAGATGTTCTAAAAAGAAATTTGCATAATGGGGTTACTCCTTTTTAATGTCTACTGATACGCAAGTGGGAAAATGCATGGCATAAAAAATGGAAAGGAACGTATAACCCAACGTACTACCATTTCCTGAGCGTGTAATCAATCTGAGTTTTTATCCAATTCCTATTTTTAATTCAGCAATTTAAGAAAAATCTTAGGTTTCTGATTAACAAAAGGTATTTATATCAAGAATTGTAGTATTTTCTTGTAAGTGAAAGTTTACAGAGATTTTTCTTAATAAGCAAGTTTGTCAAAGACACTACTCACTTTTATCAAAATTTAGGTTAGCTCCTAATCCCATCATGAAACAGACATCCTCTCATCACTACAACAGCCAATGTTTTTGGTGCAAGCGTGAAAAATGGATTTAAAGGAAGCCAGCCTCTCCCTGTAAAATCAAAAGTCTGGGTTTGCTAGAGGGCCAGAGGTCATGTCACACTAACCACAATGCTATTACTAACACCATCATCATCATCCTCGTTATTATTGGAGGCCGTGTTGAGCCCTGTTGATATGCATTGGCAAGAGGAGGCCTTTAATGGATTTCTGTAGAACCAGGAACGCTTGACTTCAGGATAAGATAAGAGAGGCCACTGGGGGTGGGGGAGGAGCAGGTGAGGGGTTCTCTTCACACCGTTTGGAAGGTGTGCTTTTTCTCCTTGAGGAGCAAGAGCATGAGAATTCAACTCACTATCTATTCCCACAAACACACTGGCTGTTTGGCAGGGGCTTGCATGGAAGTGTCCCAGGAGTAACAGGAGAAGCCAATTTAGGATTAAAAAGTAGAGTGGGAAATCTACTTTATGGATAACTTATCGGTTAATAACTAACCCAAGTGTCTTTTGCTGCAAAGTCTTATTTTGAATGACATTCCCTCAGAAGAATCCTTATAGGACCCCTGGTAATAATGTTGTAGAGATAAATAATTAGGAATTCAAGAGGTTAAGTAAGTTTCCCAAGGTAATACAATAATTGACAGAATTAGTACCTAAATTCAGGTCTCCCAGCTTACCCAATCTGAGTGCTTTTTCTACCACTCCATGCTATCTCTCCTAGGTAGACCAACAAGACCCTGGCCAAGTTATAGACCTAGCCAATTACTGTTTGCTGATTACAATCTTCCTTTTCTCCTGCTTTGCTATGGGTCATTTTATTACCTAGACGGCAGTGTAACATTTTTGTTATCAGCCATATAGCTGATATATAGCATCCCGTCTAGTTGTATTCTACAATGTCATCATTTTGTGGCCAGTATATAGATGGGGCCATTACTACATGACCTTTGGTCATGCATCACAATTAAAAGTCAAGTCAGTCTTGATTGGCACAAAATCAAGTTATAAGTCACTCTTACTTTGTACCAACATTTCACAAATGAATAAAACATGGGTTGATTCTTCTACAAAAAACAGTTTCATAGGACCCTGACTTTCATACCCAATAAACGAAAACCTCTTTAAAAGAGTCACCATGAGGACCCAAGCCTCCAGTCCAATTTATCTCCCTTGTCAGAGTATTCTTGAGTTTATCATATTTCAGTTGACTAGTTTGCTTCACTTTGTGAGAGAAAATGCACCAGGAGACTCTAACGTGGCGACAGAAATAGTGTACCTCTCAACTTCTCTAGACATTGGGAATACACGAGGGAAAAAAACAGATAAAGTTCCTGTTGTTAGGTGCTTACATTATCAGTAGATAATATTCATTTAGGCTCCAAAATCATAGACTGTAAAGGACACAGTTGTCAGCTTTTTAAGTTTTTCGGGTTTTTTTGTTTGTTTGTTTGTTTTAACGAATTCAAGTCCAGATCTCTATTACAATTAGGAACTCAATTTCTGATCTGAAGTGGGAAAATCTTTCAGTTTATAGATCGTGTTAAGAGATTAACTAGTTAATGATGGCCTACTAAAGCTATCTGAAATTTAGGGCTTTTCTATGCAAATTTGGCCTACCCCTCTATCAATTAGCTATAACTAAACACTTCTCTTTTCCTCTTTATTTTTCTGGATGCCAACCTCTTTTCCATTCCTCTTTGGGGTTAATATGTAAAAGAAAGAACATGGAATTAACATCTGTCATGGACTCAGAATTATCATTCTATAGAAAGTGGTTGTGGGAAAGGAGACCTCGCCATCTGCTTTATCTCCATCCAGCAGGACCCTGGTTAACTAAGACTTGGTTTTGGCATTTCCTCTTATTTTGCAAAAGGAAAATAAGGAAGTATACATTCAAACATGTATTTACTATCTCAACAGAAAGCTCCTTATCTCCTCCACAGCTGCCTGCCAACCCCCAGAAGGTTTCAGGGTCAATGATTATCATTTCTTCACTCAGACACTTTGACATCTGTGAATATGTTGACCTTGAAGACTGGACCAAGTCATTTCTAACAGATGTTAATTTGATTGCTCAGTTCTGACCTCTCTTGAGGTCTGGCTTTTGTCTTCATCACTACATTAAGATGGTGATAACCTCCCTAAAGTCATAAAAATGCCCTGATAAGCCTTATCGATCTTGGATTTAAAACCGAACAGATAACCAAAGTGTATTATGGTAAACTTTTAACCTACTCCTAAAACAAATGTCAAGACAGAGACAAGAGTTCATGTTTTTCATTTTTTAAAAGACCTCTCTCTCATTTGTTTTTACATTAATAATTACTGTTTTAAAAGTAACCCAACCTGCTCTGTCCATTTTGCACTTGTTTTTGCCAGCCTCTTGCAAGAGTAAGGACCATTATAATTAAAAAAAATTGTTGAAAATTCTTCTCTTAGAAAATTTTGAACTGTGAAAAGATTGAAAGACAACAATGAGATATTACAAATAGTGATATTCACTGCCTACTTTTTAATAAGTCCTGTCGATTTTATCCCAGCACTAGCAGTAATAGTTATCTGTTTGTATAGCTACAGATACACAAGTCCTGGGAAATAAAATAATTTCCTTCTGTTGTGCTGTAATGGAAAGAGCATGACTTGGAAGTAAGGCAGAACTGAGCTCAAACACTGGCTCCAAAACTTACCAGAGAGGTGTTCTTGGGGGGAGATCACTAAACAGAGCTGAGCATGAATTTCCTCATAGGTAAGATGGGGATAATACCCACCTTTGCTGTTAGGACTCAATAGATACCCCCAAACCTACAGATTCCAAAGAGACACTGAAACCCAGAGTCCTCATTTCCAAGCTTCCTTGTTAATCATGCCCTCAAATTCTAATCAATGAATAAGCTACATATTAATGACACATTTTCTGTACTTGGTAGAAGTTTTCTAACCTGAGGTAGAGATATTATTGGCCATATATTTTAGATCGGCAGTCTTATAATAGAAAAAAAAACTCAACAATCACTAAACTATCAAAATGCCCAGAACAGGTAAATAATGTGTCTCGGAGACTTGGAACAGATAGCCTAGGGTCAGGAATTCAGTTGAGGTGGTAAGGAACAAGGTCTGTCTGTGATCCAGCAGGAAAGATGGGAGCAAGCTCTAGAAGATTCTAGAAGAAGCCACAGTTCTAATCCATACAATCCTTGGGATAGGTCTCTAGCAACTTTATTTCTGCTAGCCCTGCATTACTCTCCATAGTCGTACCAAAGGTTTCTTGTGGGGAAAAAAATCCCAAAAGAAGACAAATCAGAGCCACATTCAGAGGTAGCTAAGCAGACCTTCACCTCTGTCTTCCTGTTTGCTAATGCCCGAAATTCTTTTAACTTGAGTGGAACACCTTTCATCCCATAATTATAGCTAAAAGTCTTAAACTTCACAAGGCTATTTCAGACAAGGTGTTGATGAATATGAGCTCCAGTCAAAACATAATCAGTCAATCAGTCAACAAGTACCAATGGCTGGTGATCAGATCTCTCTATGTTTTGAGAGAGGGAAGAGGTGAGGGGGGCAAGGCCCTGGTCAGCTGAAAAGAGAGAAAGGGTCACTACCAGGGAGAAAGCTCATAGAAAAGTTTTCTTACATCACAGTTTTACCTCAGAGGGGTCCTGTTTGCAGCTGGGAGGGGACAACAGAATCTGACTGAGCTCTGAGGTTTGATTTGGAGACATTTGGAGGTTTATAAAAGTTGTTCTGTTTGCTTTGTTTTTGTTTGCTCAAGCTTGTGCAAATACCATAAATTTGTTACAATAATTTATGAATTACACCTCCTTTAATGGTGTTTATTTTTCAGAGGGCTGGTTGGTTTCTTATTGAAAAAAAAAAAATGTCACCCAATAAATTGATTGCTTAGGTGCTAGAATGGAGAGTCCAACCTCCATCAGCTGCGGGAACTCCATGTGCAACATATTCATGTTATGGTTACTGAAACCAGTCAGCCAGCTCATCAGAATATCAGTAAGGCAGATGTTCAGTCAGTCAGTCAGTCAGAGTTAGTCAGCTATTCAGTTAGACATTCAGTCAATCCGCCAATCAAGCAGGCAGACAGTTGGATAGTCAGTCAAACATTCATTCAGTCAGTCAGTAAGTCAGTTAGACATTCAATAAGACAGTCAATTATCCAGTCAGATAGTCAGTCAGACAGGCAGACAGTAAGACAGTCAAACATTCAGGCTATGCTTATACTGTAATTCAAGGTATTGCTACAGTTTAAATCTGTCCCCCCACCCCCACCCCTGAGGATTGTAGTATAACTAGTGGGAGTTTTAAGTATAAAATATGTATAGGGCCCAAATCAAAGATTAGTTTATGGTGCCCTGGAGTGAATCTCCCATTTCAGCCAATTATAGGCCAGATTTCAAAATCCTCTAAACAAGTTTTTTTCATAACCATTGAGTCTGGAGGCAACTACAGTCCAACAGAGAACACTTGATTTTGAAGTCTGAAGACTGGTGCTTGGCACAAAGTAATCACATGCCAGAAGTTTATATCATGTGACTTTTACTATTTGCCCTTTGCACCATTCAAAAATAAGTTCAATGTACAAGATCAAAACATAAATAGTCTTTTAATATACTATAGAACACTTTTTTTGAGATAGGAACCCCTTAGGGAATATTCATATATTTATTCATTCTCTTGATGAAGACTGAGCACATAGATAGCCCTAATGCCTGACTTGTGGTCACTGACCCTTCTGCCACTATTTGTAAAGCTGTCCCCAGCTGGGTGCTGCTCTTGTCCCTCCTGCACATACTTAGGCTTTGCAATGATCACCTGTTCCCACTTCTTAGGTCCCCCACCTCTAGGCTACAAAGGTCCGCTTGTTCTTGGCACTGGCCATGTTTTTGTCAGCTCAGCGGCTCTGTCTTCTGCCTCACTCATATCCTGAAAAGTATCCAAGAAATTGATAAAGGATGATATTGATAAAGGATGATATGCATTTCTTTACTCCAGTTAAAGGTGAATTCCCTAAGTGCCCAAAGCAAAATATCCTCAGCAAGAGCCAAAAACAATAAGTAGAGCTGTTTTCAAAACACGTAACAATTTACTGAGGATTTTTGTTATCTTTCTATTGCCCTTAAATTAGTTTCAAGGAAAAACTGATTAACTTTTGTCCTCCAGGAAGTTTCCCTCTATCGCCCCTCCTCTCAATCTTCTCTCTCCAACTTCTTTCATTCTCTCCCAAATCAAAACACCACTAACAACACCCCCTGCTAAGGGCTGTTTTGCTGTCAGGTTTAAATGGGTCAAAGTTCCAAACACTGGTGAAACAAGAGGGAGTTTGTTTGGCTTAGATGTGGGAATGTACAAACACTTGCTTAAATTCTGGCTTTCATATGCTAATATGTTATAGAGAGGCATTTGTGCTGGGCCTGAGGCCACTAGCAAGGGCTGATAGCCACAGTTTACAGGAAAGCATTGGATAGGGTGGGGAAAGCAAACACTGCACATTCCTAGGGACAACAGATATGGCAAACTAGTAGCCCACAGGCCTTATTGGCACATATGCAGCTTTCGTGTGATGCACATGGTGTCTTCAATTTTTTTAAAATTAGTCACTGATACCTAAAACAATTAGAGATTTCACAAAATTCTGACTCTAACTTCTCTTTGTTACACAGCTGGCCAGCCAAGACCTGAATCCCTCCAGCATAACACCTGCATGAGCTGAGTAATGGCTGCCCCTTTAGACACATATTCTCCAATTCAACATGGTCCCAGTTACCTAGCTATTCTAGTGACATCTATTGCTGAGTGACAAATTTCCCCCCAAATCAGTGGTTTAAAATAACCATTTTATTTAGCTTATGATTTTGTCATTACAGGCAGGCATTGGCTGGGCTGCAGTCTCTGAAGTCTTGATTGGACTAGCAGTCCAACCAAGATGGCTACTCACGGGGCTGCGGTCAAGGCACGTTATATTGGCTAGGGACCCAGCTGGAGCTATAGATTGGAGCACCACAGGTAGCACCACAGGACTTCTTAAGTAGTAGCTGCTAACCCATCCCCACCATGCCCCTCACCCCCATAGCAATTGTTCTAAGAGAACCAGGCAGAACTACATGGTCTTTTATGACCTAGGTTCAGAGGTCATACTCTGTTGACTGAAACATTCATAAGTCCATTCAGATTCACATGGAAGGGACACAGACACCATCTCTCAATGAGAGATACGTCAGAGAGCTTGAGTCTCATTTGATCTGCTTGGATACTGTAGACTTTTCAGTATATACCCCTCGGGCCTGAATGAATATTAACACATCTTCCTCTTCCTTTACCCTCCCTGCTCTCTGCCCTCCCTCAATGGTAGGGAGACAGTATTTACTGAGTACCATCCTCATACCTTTCTTTTTCTAACCAATACATGTAGAACACCTACTTTGTGCCAGATACTTACTATACACTATTTTTTTTATTTTAACACTCACCCACAGCACTGTACAGTAGATATTTTCCCCACTCTTTAGAGGAAGAAATTGAGGTTCAAAAATCAAATATTTTCAGTGGGGTTATATAGCTTTGAAGGGTAGACACAGTATTTTAAGCCAGTGTGTCTCATGCCAAGAGGGATTATAATTTTTGATTGGGTCCTGGAACAATATTGATGCTGGCGAGGTAAATTCCCTGGAGTGGAAACTCAAGCCCTGAGCCAGTAAAGTTCTTGGCTTCACGTAGGAAAGAATTCAAACATGAGCCAATAGAGTTTAAAGTGAAAGTAAATTTATTTAGCAGAGAGTAAGAAAGGCCACCCCACAGACGGAGTGGCAGTCTCTAAATCGTTTTAATGGCTTGTGGAAGAGAGACCCCCTCTGCCCTTCCGGCTAGGGTTTATATGTGTTTCTTCTTTCTGTGGAAAATTTCTTGGTATGGGGAAAAGGAGGAAAGAAGAACAATGGTAAGTTTATCTTTAATTTCTACAAGGAACAAGAAGAATAGGGGCAGGTTTATCTTTAACTTTTTGTCAAGTGGCTAGTTTATAATAGGTTTCATTAAGGGAATGGCCATTACAATGGAATCTCTTTGCTCAATAGACTTGGGATGGTCTATTCTGTGTGATTGATCAATAACTGCCTGAGTTCTGTGGTAGCATGCAGCTAGCAGCCTTGGAATCCAACCTCCTAGTTCCTTCTTTTATAAAAATAGTCTTCATGCCCCTTCCCTATATTAATATCTCCATGAATATATTTCATTTCTTGTCAGGATAAGAGATTGCCTTCAGGTGGCGTGACTCCCCTGGTCTGTGTCTCACTGGACAGACTGAATGAGGCTCCTCTCCTGGAAGGGCAAGTGTTTGGAAATTCACAGATCTTTGTGTTCATCACTTGTACCCTGAAAAACTCAACAGATCTTATATGAGGATCTCCCCTCACCCAACAAAACTAAGTAATGCAGCAGTTCCGGCTTCAGAGCCTCCAGCCCCAGGCTCTAGAATGCACACATCCATGCCATGGGCTGATTCTGATTTTCTTTCACATCTTGGGTGGCTGAGAAGAGATAAGAAACAAATCAAAGAGAGAGAGAGAGAGTAATAAGACAGGGATAGTGAGTGAGGGAGATATTACTAAGAATTTGCAGTCTCGGAAAAATAAGACCCTAGGCAGATATGTGAGGGAATATGCCCCAAATCTAAGGGGCCCAGGAATGCCCATGATCCACAATTTTATGTTCTACACAACACCCAATCTACATTGAATCTAGTTCGTTTTCTAGTTTGAGATTTTTCAAGCCCTTCTGAGTCTTCTCTCTTTCCAGATAGTTCTCCTTCTTCCTTTCACTAATATTTCTTTATGCCATGAATAAGAAGGCTAATCTGCTCCCATAACACAAAGAGTGGAGGAGAGGATAAGAATTAATATTTACTAAGACCCTATTATGTGCTAGGCATCTGGCACAACATGATATTCATTGCAAGTCACAAGTGTAAGAGAAATCTTCTCCATCTTTTGATGAGTGGAGTGGCAGGGACTTACAGGAAGAGGAACTTAACGGCAGCCATCTTTGGAAATGGATCTGCACTATGTATCATGCATTAATGTTCTGTGAGGTCATTTTAAGTGCTCTGAGGACTTAGAATTATTTATTCTACTTTTTAAAGCATTTTTTATCATAAAAATATGCATATACTCATTAAAAATTGCAAAGGAAAGGATATAAAATAAAAAGTAAACTTCCTCCACAATCCCACCTCCTATTTCTGGGTTATTCTTAAGTTTCTCTTTGCCTAGCTCCTATTTACATTATATAAATACAAATATATTACATTTAACCAAATATAGTATCATTTTTAAATATATTTCCAAAAGCCTGCCCCTTATCAATTATTGTGCTATGCAAAGATGATTATTTTTTACAGTTTTTAGAGAACTATTAATAATCTTTTAATCCCTCAGGAGACATGTTCTTTGTTACTAGTAAGTGCTAAATTAATGCTGACAAAACAGAACTGAATTCATGCAAATTTTCACAAACATACATTAGGTTTCCCTTGAAATTCTCTTCTTCCTTTCTTGCAACTTTAATCATCACTTTATTCTCCATTTTAACTCCTTTTGGCCATCCAAACATTTCTTTCTTTGGAAATACAGTAAAATACTATTTAATATGAAAAGAGATAGAAGAACAATATGAAATAGTAACAAGTCCAAATTACAGAATAATTACTGAGAACTGCAATTTGGGTGTTTTTATTTGTTTGTTTGTTTATATTAACTGCATGGACCAAAAATTAACAAAGCTTGGAAAAGCCAAGATCTATAGCCAGTGCTTTCATTAAAAGGTCAGTCACTTCAAATTAGCATATCAATGATTTGTTTTCAGGTAGGTACATGAAAGTCTTCAAAATTCAACTCAACAACCATTTACTGAGCACAGACTATGTAGTCATTATTGTCTAGAATCTTAAGATGACTGAAATATATCCATGTCCTTAGAAGTGCTCACTATTCAAAATAGAGAGAGATATAGAAATGGAGAATACAAGGTAATGATTATGGTCTGGTGAAGAGAGGGAAGTGCTAGAAGGATAGCTGTGGATATCCTCAGAAAGTGATTATTATGGTACTATTTTTAAATTCCACCTGGACACAGAGATAATGGTACATGGAGCACCTTGAAATTTGGCTCTGTATATTCCTTTTCTAATGTTTTTAGAAAATGAAAGGGAGGTAAACTTAGGCCCAAGGTAGCTCAAAAAAACTGCACACCGAAAAACCAGTGAGGTTCAAAAGAATAGCATTTTTCATTCTACATATAGAGATATTCCACTAGTATCATAACGTCCAGCAATCATTAGGAATCATCCTTTATCATCTCTGGGTCCGCAAAGTATTGGACATTAACCATCATGGGCGGTCTCCTAACTATTCATTTTCTGACTGCTATCTTCAATCCCCTAAAAGAAGAATGTCTGACAGACTATTGGAACACTAAATATAGTGCTGACATAGTGCAAAATCTTTTAAAAATGCATCTCTTGTCAAGGTTTTCTGGAAGACAATCCAGGTCAAAAGCACATTGCCTGAAACCTGAGGTAGATAACTGCCCAGATTATCCAAGTGAGGGGAGGGGATTTGGGAGAGGATGCAACGTTAAGAAAGAAATCAATCAGAAATGGATTTTTATTCTCAGAGTGCTATAGAAAACACAAACTTTCCTCTAAGTTTTTGTCTTTTTAAATGTGACATCTCATCCATTAGATGCTCATCATGCAGTTACTCTGTGTTTTTATTCCAACTTTCTTATGCAAGACAACAGAGCTGTGCTGGCAAAACCTCACCACAGAAAAAGAACACAGGAGAACGAGAAGATCTGAACTGAAACGCAACACACAAGTAGGGACTATTTGTCTTTGATGTCCTTACTCCCCTTTCAAATGCCTTCCATACCCACCTATCTCAGGATGGTTGCTCCCAGAAGCAGACCCTGACACCAGATACAAGTGCAAGTACCTTATTTAGGAGGTGATCCCAGAATGCTCTGTTAAGGAAGTAGGGCAATGAAAAAAGGAGCATTGTCAAGCAAATTAGCAATAGGACAACTGAGGCTTAACCCAGTGAGAGTGTTTACAGAGAGCAAAACCTTTGAATTAATCCCAGCTAGGAGCAAGAAAGCTGGGGTATTCATCCACCAACCCCCATCCATCATTGACTGGGCCGTTCTCAGAGGCATTAACTACCCAGCTAGCCCTCCCCAGAGAAAGCCCTCATGGGACACATTACAGGTGGCAGTAAGAGGTGGTGGGTAAGCACTAAAAAGGTGCATGCCAAGATTATATGGGCAGGACACAGACAGTCTGCTACACCATCCCATCTTGTATTTGCTCAGCATTCCCAAACCCTGTTCTCTCCATGTCTTTCTCTTGTCCCAGCATTTTAAAGTTCAGTATCTTTCTTCTGCAGGAGGATGAGAATATGGGGAGAAAACATTGAGTAAAAGCAGAACCCTTGAGTATGTAGTGATATTAAAAAAATCTGAATAAGAGTTATCTTGATGAGGTTTGGATCAAAAGGGAGGGTTTCTGCAGAACTGATGGTAGATCAGAGGGAAATTCTTGTCTTGTATTTTTACTGAATAACTCTGCTTTGATTAACAATAATGACCGATGGGAATCATTCAGTGAGACTTGTCTCTTCTAGTATCTTTATATCACAGACAAATATCTGCCTAACGTCCCAGGTAAGAAAAGAAAAATCAGTAAATGTATACACTGTGTTTTGCTTAAGCCTTCTACTTCCAAAGCAAATTTCTTATGAATAACCTAAATTTAACTGGGGCCCCATGTGTTCCAGTCTCAGGATAGTGTCATATTAAAAGAAACGGTTGGTTTCGATCAGCAGACAAAAAGTAACTTTAAAACTTCAAATCTTTACTTAGTCTCTTGAGGCTTTACGCACAGAATACCATTTTTATAATTTTCTCTCCCTATCTCTGCCTTCTCAGTATCATGCACAGGAATGACAGCTGCTCCCCAAAACTTATTTTCCCCACTCTTTACTTCCCATACCTCAAAACTCTCCTAATTTCAATCCTCATAACTTGTATATCACCCCTCACCGGCCACTTTTTTTGTAACATCAACTAACATCCTCTTTGAGTTTGTTGCTGTTGTTCCTTTGCCCCTGCATAGGATCTGTACAACAAATGCTATCAGAAGCATCTATTCTTCCCTCTAGGAGCCATAGTGAGATAGGTGCTTGTGGAGGGTTATAACGTATGATGTGAGAAAGTTAGTGAATACTGACTTATATGTTAATAATTTTGTTCTTTTTTTTACTTTCTACATCAATTTGTCTATTGATCTATATCTTTCTACATCTGTTTATTGGAAAAGGTTGAAAACAAACATAATGGAAAATTCTTAGTTTTCTCTTGTCTTTTACCTTACCCTCTTTCTTTCTTTGTATCCAACTACCTCTTCCACCTTATGAACTTTGACTAGTCAATAAACTATAAGACTTGCATAAAAACTAGTTCTTGGAAAATATGGCTCTGGTGGTTAGTGAGCAAGGAGCACAAAATAGGAATGACCCCAACCATGAGTTTCAGTTACGGCTGCAAACTGCTGCCTAAGTCAAAGAGATAAGGACAGGGACTCAACTTTTCCTATTCTGTGAAACTTTGATCCTGCTTTTGTTAGGATGTCACCAGGTCTTCAGATGCTCCCTGAATCAAAGAATCAGTTGGATAAAGCCTTAGCGACCTCTATTTGAGTCCCTTAAATCATTTTCTTTTGACACTTATTCACACACACACACACACACACACACACACACACACAGCCAAAAAATATATACACATTTTAAGAAAGGAAAACTGTATTAAAATTGTAATACCAAAAACAAAAGATGAATACAAGTCACATTTGACTTCTTCAATTACAAGAGGTGCTCAAAGTGGTTACCATCAGCATCCAGACACTTCTGATTATGGTGAACACTACAATTTTATACATTTTTTGGCACCCCCAGTATATTCATATACATAGGATATGTGTGAAGACAAATTAAATTAAGTTACAAAGCACTTTCACATTCACTATGCTTCCAATATGCCAACAACTTATGAAGTAAGCATGAGTATAAATTATTTTCCTCATTCTACAAGTGAGAAAACTAAAGTTCAGAGGAGTTAGATGAACAAGCCCAAGGTCACATAGTTTATTACTACATATTCAAACCTGGGCCTCCAAGTCTACTGCATTTTCCTTACACAGTACATCCTAGCATTCCGTGTTAGTTTTAGGATTCCCAAAGGACAGTCTTTATTGTCCACATCTGGGAACATCCTAAAATCCAGATAAAGTACAGGCCATCCATGCCTTGCTATCAACAATCAAACCCTGTGTTGGACTGCATGTCTGTGTCTGCGATTATGTCTGTGTTTGTATGAATGATTTGTGATCATATATAATCCTTTCCCACTGCGGGAAAGTAGAAATGCAGCAAATTATAAAGAAAACACAACCACCTTTAATTTAATTAATCAGCCATAATCACAGTTAATAGTCAGTGTTTATCGTTCATGAACACACACACTCGTGAATCTTAACACTCATCATATAAAAATAAGACATGGATAGTACAGGAAAGGACAATTATAAGCCTACCTCATTCAAGAACAGAGGAAAAGGGCATCAAATATACAGTGATGGAAGGAGAACTGACAGTGTGGTGAACACACAGAACAATATATAAATGATGTACTATAGAAATGCACAGTTGAAACTTATATAATTTTACTAACCAATGTCACCCCAATAAATTTAATAAAACTTTAAAAAGAACAGCAATGCAAAATTCTAAACAAAAATATTATCAAGCCGAATCCCACAATTTATAAAGAATACACTGTGACTGAACTGATTTATTACAGAAATTTAGGTTTGATTTGATATATACAAGTCATTATTGTAATGTACCACAATAAAAGATTTTAAAAAAGAAAACATGATCTCAATAGACCAAAAAAAAGACGTTCAAAAATCAACATTCATTCATGAGAGAAATATTAAAGTGTGAAGAAAGGGAAACTTTCACAGTGATAAAGTGTATCTACCATAAAAATCATAGAAAATAATGAAATATTGAAACTATTCTTTTTTCTCCCAGAAATAAAACAAGAATGACTGCTTCTCTTCAATATTTTCCTGGATGCTCTAGCCAGTACAATAGAAAAAGAAAAAATACATACTGACTGGAAAGGAGCAAACAAAACTGTCACTAATTACTTGTAATTGTCCACAAAGAAAACTTGGAAGAGTCTACAGAGAAACATGTTAGAATTCACTAGAGATTTTAGCAAACTTCCTGGATGTAAGTTTAAAATATGGAAGACAGTTGCATTTTTATACATCAACAACAAACAATTAGAATATCTAATTTGAAAAATTAGAATAGTGCCAAAGACCTTAACAGACACCTCACTAAAGAAAATATACAGGTGACAAATAAGCATATGAAAAGATGCTCCACATCACACGTCATCAGGAAAATGAAAATTAAAATAATTAAAATAATAATGTGTAGACTAACAATCAATACATCTACTAGAATGGCAAAAATCCAAAACACTGACAACAACAAATGCTGGTGAGGATGTGGGGCAACAGGCACTGTCATTCATTACTGCTAGAAAAGCAAAAGGGTACACCCATTTGGGAAGACAATCCAATGGCTTCGTACAAAGCTACCATACAATCCATACAATCATGCTTCTTGGTATTTACTCAAAGGAGTTGAAAATTATGTCAACTCCTTTGAGTAAATACACAAAAACATGCACACAGGTGTTTACAGCAGCTTTATTCATAACTGCCAAGTTTTGGAAGCAACAAAGATATCTTTCAGGTGGTGAATTGATAAATAAACTGTGCTACATCCAGACAATGGTATATTATTCAGTGCTAAAAAGAAATTAGCTATTAAGCCATGAGAAGATGTGGAGAAACTTTAAATGCATGTTACTAAGTGAAAAAAAAAATCAATCTGAAAAGGATACATTCTGTATGATTCCAACTATTTGACATTCTGGAAAAGGCAAAACAATTGAAGACAGTAAAGGATCAGTGGTCGCAAAGAGTTGGTAGGGAAGGAGGGATGAGTAGGCAGGGCATAGAGGATATTTAGGACAGTGAAACTATTCTGTTTGATATTATAATGGTGGATAGATATATATATATATATATATACACACACACACACATACATATATATATCATTATATGCATATGTGTGTGTATATATATATATATATATATATATATGGAGAGGTTTGGACTTAGGAGTCACACAGGTTGGGACTCTGGTCCCATTCCCAGATGTGCAACCTTAGGACAACTTACTCAACCTGTCTGGGCCTCAGTTTTCCTACCTGTAAGATAGGAATAATAACAGTACTTACCACACAGCTGCGGGGGGGATTAAATGAGATGCTGAGTCTATGGTGCCCCTCACAGAGCTGGGCACAGGGTAAGTGTTCAGTGAACAAGAACTTCTGGCCTTTGAAGTAATACATATATATATTGTTAAAATCCATGGAATGTGCAACACCAAGAAGGAACCCTAATGTAAACTGTGACTGTGGGTGATTATGATGTGTCAACAGAGGTACATCAATTCTAACAAATGTACCACTCTGGTGGGGATCCTGGGAGAAAAAAATAAATCACATGATAGAAAGTAAAAGTGGTCCTTTTCCTGCTGACACCACAGGAATGAGCTCTATTTCTAAGTTATGTCTAAAATAAAAGTTTTTGTTTATTATATTATATTATATTATATTATATTATATTATATTAATTATATTATATTATATTTGAAAAGACTATTGAGAAAGAGGAAGCACATGCATGGCACCTTGAGCTGAATTCTGGCTTGAAACACCCTTAACATTTTGAAACTTTAGCAGGGATGATAGGAATTGGGGAAACTGCCATTTCAAAGCTACAGTTTTCTGCATTTCAGGAGGTAGAGCTTTGACTGCACCTGTAGTGCAGGTATTCCTTTTTCTGGAAGTCATGTCAAATGGGCCAGACTCTCAGTGACTCCGCGGAGCCAAGAGCTCTGTGTGACTGTGCAGAGACTGTGCGCTGTAGGCAGAGACATGTCCCTACAGTCGCTCTGATCTCTCCTAAATGGCACCGTGCATCACCCTTGCTTGTTTCCCAGCAGATAAGCATGCTCTCATTTGAACTGATGCTCACAGGAAGTCAGAAGTTTGAGAATCAAAGGAGTACAGGAAGGACAAGCAGGATGACGTGGAGAGGGGACAACAACACGGAAGCTGGGTCGGCCTAGGGGAGCTCAGCCTGGACTGAAAGGCTAACGACCCACATCTGGTTTTACTTAAGTCTAAACAACCCAGATTTAAGAAAATATTCCAAATTAAAAGAGCCATTCTTTTTCTGTGATACAGAAGGAGAAATGCCATGGAAATAGCTTGCCACTCTTTCCCTCCTTACTTTTTGTTTATCTTTTTTTAAGGATCTGGCATTACTGTTTTCTGATGTGATTGTGCTGTGGCGGCCACGTATTTGTGAGTCTGGGTCAAGGTGTCCCAACAAGGACTTGAATACTTTTAAATCGTCAGGGATCCTGGGGAAAGGAGGTTCCCAAAGGAGGAAATGAAGACTGGGAGACCTGACTTTAGAAGGAAGAAGAGGAAGAAATTCTCTCTGGATCTTATTTTCTTGGTCATGGAATCTGAAGACATGTTTCTGGAATCTTCCAGCCAGTAAGAGAAAGATGGCCCCTGCCAGAGGAGGCGTCCAAGAGACAAAGGAGAGAGGCAGACCCTAAAGTCCCCTCATAAGGTTGTATCAGGACCCTGTGGGTTCTGCAAGCAACCATCCCTCTGGCTGGAGTATCAAAACCTTCAATCCATTCCCCAGACTACCAACCAGGCTCATAGAATACGATTGCACTGAAGTTTGAGAGAGGAATGTTTCATTGGATTTTCCTGGACCAGTGGTTCTCAAAGTGGAGTTCCCAAATGAGCAGCACCAGTATTCTCTGGGAACTTGGTAGGAATAAAAATTTGGGGACCCATCCCACAAGCTGTGGGGCTCAGTGATCTATGGTTTAACAAGCCCTTCAGTGGCTCCAGTGCACGCCCACATATGAGAACCACTAGGCCTTCAGGAAAATCTCACACAGGTGAAGGGGCAGGCATCACATTGAATTTAACTTTTAGTGTGACTTCCTTTGAACACTTTGCATGGTGAGCTTAAAGTCATCATCATTAGTGTTGCTCACCTATTTCTAGCTATCTGCATTCTGGGCAGATAGTGGGATTGTGTTTCCTGGTCCCCTTGTGGTTGAATGGGACCATAAGACTAAGTCTTGCCAGTGAGTTGTAAAAGGGAGCGTTTGATTGCCAGTTCATGACCCTACAGAGCTTTCCTTTCCCTTTATAGCAATGTTCAAGATAGTGGTTACTCCATCAGCCTGGATCCCAGAGCTAGGAGACATAAACAGGGCCCCAAACCTTTGTTGTTATAAGCCACTAAGATTTGGTTGTTATTTATGGCTGCAGCAAAGTTTATAGTATCTGAATAACTGATATCAAGACTTACGACCACAAGTTCTGCAATTTCTGTCAATGTTCTTACTTCAAATATCCTGTCCTATTTTGATACCACCAGTCACAGTTTTTGTTTCAATCACATATAATTTGATAGTTTCATCTCCCCTGATGGACTGTGAAAAATATCCTTTGTCCCCAATATGGTCAAACACAGAGCTAGGGACACAGTAGGAGCTTAATATATATTTATTAACTGATCTGCTCTAATCTACATCCATTTTAAAAGAACGTTCTCCCTTTATAGCCGATGTTTCTGTCTATAAAAATCTATCTACCACAAAGCACTCCTCATACTTTCCCCTTCAAATGGTTTCTTTCCCTCTTGATAGTGCTTAAATCCAGTATTTGAGTCTCCTTGCTTTGTTTTAATTATTAACTGTGATTAGATACTCCAAGGGTTCTGGAGCAACCGGGCAATTGAGCACGTATAATTTTCCTGATTATTTCCCTGACTCAAGCTGGAACAAATAGAAACAAACAACAGAAGTCAAAGAAGGAATGTTTGTTTTCTCAGTCAGCTCACTGTGGATTTACACCTCTTTTCCATTTTACACTAATGAAAATTACATGAGCAATTCCCCCACAGTGAGCACAAGTCCTGAAGTCCTTCCAGTGCCTTCCTAAAATGGTAGCCAGAATTTAGAGCTAACAACTAATAGAACTGGGCCTTGAGCTCTTGGAGATATGGGATTATGTCTCATCCTATCTTCAAATCCTCCAAGCCAAGCATAGAATATGGCACATTGAAAGTGCTCGATACATGGGTTTTGTTGAATGAATGGAAAAAGTCAGTTTTTGTTTTAATTATTTCACTAGAAGAAATTAAAGATAAAGTGTAGGTTAATGACCCCTATGAAAGAAACATAACTACCAAATTTGTGCCTTGCTTTATTCAAAACTTTTTTATTTAAGGCTTTCTGCCTTGACTGGAACCTGTAAACTCTGAAAATATGTTTCCTCATCGCAGAAACCACATTATGCCAGTACCTTTTTACACATTAACAGCCTTGATAAAGGCAAAAAACCCTATTTAAAGAGAAGATGGACCTGTGAGTAGAAGACTAACTAGAAATATATGACACTAATTCTTAGACTATTTTTCAGTAAATGCTGACTATCCTAATAAAACAAGCAAATAAAAACAGTGAAAAACAAATACCTTAATCTGAAAAAGAATGGTGAGCACAGGATTTCCTTAACTCCACAATTCACTCTAAGCAGTCAAGGTGTCAACAGTATAACTCTCCCAGTGTGTCCTATAGCAAGGAGATTTCAGGTTTCAATATTTAAATACTTAACAACCTGACTCTGGTCCCATAGTCCAAAGGACTTGATTCTCTGGAGAGAATTCTGGTGAAGGAAACGGGAAATTGAGAGGCTCCTCCCTACCTCACCATCTCTCTCTCCATATTTGTTCAGCCATAGAATTCTTTTCAGAGTAGCTAGGATATTTGAAGTGGAATGAGATAACTTGCCCAATTAACATACTAAAAATCTTCTCATTGTGCCTTAAAGATTTGGTGGAAATGCAAGTTTCTCTTTTCAAATGCAAATTAGTCACAGAGCAGAGTAATTTATACTTTAGTATGAATTAGTTTCCATACCATGCCTTCTTTATCTGAACCCTTTACCCATAGAACATAACAGAATATAAGCAACTCAGTTATACTCTGCTCTCCTTTTCCTCCTTCCTATACATTGTGTGAATAATTATTTCATTAGAGAGAGTTTAATAGCAAACAGAGAAAGTAGTTGTTGATGTAACTTTTTTCATGTTTACTATCCCAGAATTAGATTATTAGAGCATTGTCCTCTTTTAATTAAGATTATTAGTTGCCACAATAGAAATCAACTCTGGTTGATTTGAAGCAGAAATTGAATTTAAGAATATTGGATAGTTCACATGATCACCAAAAACGGGTGACAACCACACTCACAAACAATGCAGGCAGAAACAAAGCCCCATATCTCGTAAAGGAACTGGTGAGGTTGCAATTGCCAATGACTTCAAGCTCCAGATATTGCAGCTTGTGCCACCAGCCTGCTGGTAGGGGGTACGGGAAACCACAATAACCCTCACTGCCAACACTTCCCTGGAAATTCAGTTTTGCTGTCCTGCCACTGCCACCAAAGTGAATGTTTTTTGGACTCCACTAGCTCACATTTCAAAGTTTTATTACCTTAATTCCCCCTCCATTCTTCTCAATGTCCCCTTAAATACCTCCATTTCAGACCAAAAAATGCAAATCCAAAGAGCCAAGAGAGCTAGGTGACTATCAGGACATTATTGCTTGCCTGGAGACAGTCTTAGGGGAAGTGACATGGTGTCATGTCAACCATGACAGAATCTCAGAATTTGAGTAGACATTCAAAGTCACACAGACCAAGTGCCATAAAGGAATATCCTCTGCAGCATTCTCAACAGGCAAATGTCCCGTCTTCTGCTTTAAATGGGGTACAGTGACTACCAGGACTCCATGGCCTCCAATGTTAGCCCGTCCCACTGTTGCACGATGCTCATTGTTTGCAAGTACTGCCTGCTTATAAAACTCAGTTCTACCCAATAATCCCACTTTTGCCCTGAGCCCACGAGAACCTCCAAATTACAGTCTTTCCAATATTTGAAGACATCTGCCCGGCATCTTATCAACCATCGAGTTGTTCAAAGTCCACCTCAATATATTTAATAACTGCCCATTCCTCTCTATTCTCACTCCCATTACTTCCTCTCCCTTGAATTATTCCCGGTGTCCTGGGAGACCTTCCTGCCTCCATTCTTGCCTCCTCCAATCTATTCTTAATACATTAGCCTGAATAATATTTTTAACAGAAACATCTTCTAAAAAAAAAACAACACACAGCAAAACTCAGTTTCTTTTTAAGTCCTGTTAAGTCCTTATTATCTGTTCCATGCTTCTTTCTCCAGGCTCATCACTCATCATTCCTTTGCTTTTACACAATATCTATCAAACTCTGAATTATGTTGAGTTCCCAAACCCATCTTGTTCTCCCATGTGGACCTTAATACATGCCCTCTCCCTATAATGCCCTCTTTTCCCATCAACTGGATCACTCCTGCTCATTCTTTCAGACTCGTCCCTCACCATCCCCCTTATATAGATGAATCAGGCACCCCTCCCATGGCACTCTGCTCTTAATCCATACTCTAAATATTAATGCACTACATTAAAATATCTATTCACTGTCTGTCTCTATACTAAAATGTAGCTCCATGAATAGAATTCTACTGTCTTGCTCACTGCTATATCCCTAGTGCAGTTCAGTCACTGGTGTATTGCAGAAGCACCATTATTCTTTGTTGGATGATGAATCCAGCTCCTTCAATCTTTCTTCCTATGACTTGGTCACTAGATCATCCATGATCCTGGTCATTCCCCCACCACCTCCTCACATGTCCTCAAGTTTATCAATGTTCTAACTAAAACTTAACTTCTGAACTCAGCCTTTATCCTGAAGTTAACAGAGGGGTAAAAAAACCCTAAGAAAGAAATCTAAACTTTTATATGACCTGTATTTCAGGTCCAACTATCCCTCTTTCAGCTCTTCTTACTCTGAGGTCATTCAGACTTAGTCAGAATCCAAGAATGTGGGATCCTAATAGCTTGGTGGCTAAAATCTCCAATGGGCCAAACACCCATTGGGCCAAATACCCATTGGAGATTTTGTTTCTCCATATGGGAATGAACAATAACTTAATCATACACTGCATCATGCACGCATTAAGCAGAACTTAATAGTTATTAATGAAATATTGATGTATTTGTTCACGTGGCCAAATGTTTGAAAATCGCCTGGCCCGTTTCCAGGTGGTGACTTTATACCGGCATCCTGCAATGTGAAAGTCATTGCTGAGTTTTGCTTTTTAGTATATACTTTGTGGATTATTTTCTTCACATGTATACACAAAGATTTTGTTATTGAGTGGCTGGCTCAGACAATGGGCCCATAAAACCTTTTCATCTTGATAACATTGAGGATTTATTCAATGTCTTTAAAGATTGTTCCCAAAATCTTCCATTCTCAAGCTCTCAGTTTTAACATTATGCTCTTAAGATTTTGTACTGCTTGATCAACTGATTGCATTTAGCTCGTCTTATGTTTCTAATTATTTTTCTTATTATTCAAGTTTTCTTTCCATCTTCATTGTCACCAACACTGAGTGTCATTTAAATTTAATAGTCCATTTGATCTTTCTTCATTAGCATTTCTTATATGGTTTCTAGAGTTCTTGTACGTGGTTCAACCACTTGTGCCCAGCTTAAAACTTCTAAGGTAAAGAAATGCCCCAAACTGCATAAAATTCTGTGATTAAATAACAACGTGCACAGAAATGCATACAATTTTTTGCAGTCACTGCATTTTCATCACTTATAACATTTATAAATGAACAGACATGGTATTCAAATGATCAGTGGATATCTCCATATTAATTGGCAATATGACAGTATGATCATGTGAAAATTATGCCCAGTTGCACTTCGAAAAAGCATACCTAAGCAATTTAGATGATGGAAAGACAGATGGATGGAGAAAGAGAGAGAGAGAGAGAGAGAGAGAGAGAGAGAGAGAGATTTTTATCCATATCATTATTTCAAAAAAGTTTTAAGATGAAGGCCTTTTTCTCTTTTAGTGAGTCTGTATGGAATAATGAGAATGGACTTGAAAGCAGCATTTCTGAATTTCTGAAGAATAGTAACAGCTGAACAATCAAATCAACTATGTAATCTTGGGCGAGTAACTCCTCAATCTGAGCTCAGTTTCCATATCTGCAAAAAGCAGAAAATTTTATGAGATTCTTTCTACTTCCAAAAGCTTATGATTCTATGAAAAATGATTCTGCAAATACCAAAGCATGTGTGTTGTATTTACTTTTATTACAACTGAAGGAAAAGATGAGTAGAAGGGAAAGGGGTGGTGTGGGAGAGAATGTGGCAGAGACTGTAAACAGAAAATCAAAACAACTATAATTAATTGTCACAACCTGATTTAGTTAAAGGCCAGATGAGCAAGGCCTATGAACCAGCAACCCAGAAATGAGACAGATTCTCCAGGACAAAAGAATCAGAATGACAGGAAAAGGCTATTCAATAAGTAGACTGGATAAAACAGTCAACATTTTTTGGGCAATTAACCATTGCGCTTCAAACACATAGAGAACAATTTTGAGGATGAAATGAGTTAATACTTGTAAAGCACTAGACCAGCACTCAGCACATTGTAAGGGTATTATAAATATTAGCTGTTACCATAAACAGTTGTATAGAATGTAAAATAGGTAGATTTCTGGAAATATCATGAGACTCAAATATTATCACAAATACCTTGATCTGTTGCTAAAGTTCAAGAAAGTTGGAATGTTCATTGACCCACTAGAACTTGTACATTTCTTTTACTTCTTCAGCCTTTCCCAAGATACAAGTGTCAAAAAATGTAGAGAAGAGGTGAGATGGTTTTAAGAGACTTTTCTTATTTCTCTCCAAAGCTAAGTGCTTGCTTTTTGTGTAGTAAGGAGTGACTGGGCACAAATGATAAAAGGATGTGTCCTAGGTGACCCTTGAAGGGAACTGAGGTGAGCACATTCTGTGATATTCTAAAAAGTAACATATACTAGGGGGCTTCCAGGGACAAGCCAGAGAAGGGATCTAGAGATCTAGAACCCAAAGTCCCACAGGAGGTAAATGAGTGCTCTGAGCCTGAAGCGGCTGGAACTTCTCATTGTTTCTGCTCACTTTGCACTTGTGAGAAGTGTATCCTATAGTGTTACTGCCGATGTGATGAGTGCTTGGAAGGAAAGTCAATTGAGTAGAAACTGCTCTCCCTTGGCCTTTGGCATAGCAGTTCCAATGTGCACCAAATTTCAAGTGAACTGGATAGCTCATGGGAAGCATGAGCTGGTTCTTGCATGAAAGGAATTCATATCTTAAGTTAAATTATAGTTCCTAAAGTCCTAAGGAAGCCTGATGTATTTTTTTAATGATAAGATAGATTACTCAGTAAAGTGAATAATCCTCTTGTTGTGAGAATAATTATCAATTTTATCTATTGGTATGAGTTTGGGTTTTCATCTACTGTTTTTTTTTTCCTTTTTTTTTTTTACAGTGGGATATAGCTCTACCATAGTACCTTTGTAAAAAGTGACCCCAAGATTGAATATGTACCTAGATGTAAGAATATTTCTGATCTTTGTCATAGGTAGCAATCTCAATAACACAAGGAGCATTCCCATTAGCTTCAGCTAGTCAAATAAATACAGAAAATGTATTTATGTGTGTATTTATCAGCATAAAATATTAAAACAAACAACCCTAACATCTCAATGGCTTAACACAATTTTGAAAGTTTATTTCTTGCTCGTGACTCTGTTTGAAATGAGATTTTCCTCCAACCGATGACGCAGGGATCCTTCCTATAGCTAAGATTTCATAGGGAGAAGAATGACTACAGATATGCACCCAATATTAGCACTTTGGGTGACAATGGTATATATCACTCTGTTCACACACTTTAGGGGAGAATTAATCATAGATAACCTACCTATTAATCATTAATAACCTACCTAGATGCAAGGGGGAGATGGACTACATAGTCTCTGAATGAGCAGCCACTTGAAAGGAGAACAGGGACACTTACTGGTCAGCTACCTATCTTTGTCATAGTTGTCCATAAGTAAGGAATCTCTCATAGCACCTCTGCTCCATGACAGGTATGTGGGAATTTCAACATCACTCAAAAACCTACAGAATAGGCAGATATTATAGAAAACAGATGTGATCAGAAAAACAGAGAAAGCCTATATATATATTAGGCTTATTTTTATTAGACTTACTATTATTAGGTTTATTTTTGCTTATTAGGCTTATTTTTGTTTCTATGATTGCATATATTTTCTTGGCTTTGAACATTTAACTCAACTAGAGAAGACAATTTGGTCTAATCTATCCCAGTGAACTAAATCAAGCTTAGTAATTTTTTAATCTAGTTAATTCAAATTTCAGTCATTGATCATAATCCCAACATTTTTAGCTCTCAGTTTCCCATCACAACCCTGTACTTAAACTTTCTTTTACATTTATAGTTCTGACAGCCTCATACTGATCTTTCCATGAGAAAAGGGAGCAAAGAGATGGTGGTTCATCTGCTTGCATGATAACCATGAAGCAAGAAAAGAATGGTATAAGAAAGAAACATTCAGAGATCTTTTTTCAAAAGTATTTGAAATTAAAAACATGAGACCAGAGAAGAAAAATATCAATGGCAATTTTGAAGGTGAAATTGAGAAAATCTCCTAGAACCTAAGAAGACAAAGATAGAAAATAAGAATAACAAGTCAACAAAGTTGGAAGACCACTAGTTCAGAAGTTGAAATATCTGAATAATAAGAAATCCAGAATAAAGAAAGTTCAGGGAGGAAATAGTCAGTAAAATAATTCAAGAAAATTACCAAGACCTGAAAAACGTATTTTTCCATATAAGAGAGCCCCTTAATGCTCAGCAAAATGAATAACAACAGACCCACACTAAGGTCCATCATTGTAAAATTATAGAACACTGAGAACAAGAATATTCTAAGAGTTACAGAGAGGAACTGGAAGTTCACTACAAAGTATTAGTAATTAAAATTGTTTTGGATCTTCAAGAGCAACAGCAGAAGTTCACAGATAATGAAAAAGTCCCCTTCAAAAGAAAATTATTTTCTAGCTTAGAATTTGTGTCTAGCCAAACAATTATTTATGTGAGAAGACAGAGTAAAAACATTTCAGACATTCAATGTCTCAAAAAATTTGCCTTCCACAAACTCTTCCTCAGGGAGCTATTGAAAAATGTGTATCACCTAAAGTTGAGAATAAACCTCCAATGAAAAATTCATATGACACAGGTGATAGAAGAAACAACACACACACACACACACACACACACACACGCACACACACAGCTGAGGGAATCTTTAGATTGATGATTAAGGAGAATTCCAGGATGATTGATACGCACTGAGCACCAAATGAAACAAGGACATGTTAGAACAGGTTCAAAAAATTGTGGTCAGGGGTAGTATAGGACATCATACCCATAGAAGTCCTTCCTTCACAACAAACAAAGATATAGGGAGAGTCAATGAAACCAACACTTTTATTAATGACATCCAACATAATGATGCTTTACGGCTGAAATACAAGGATGAGGCAATAAAGTATATGTGTGTATATTGTGATTATATAGACTACATTATATATATATATATATATATATAATATATATATATACACATACATATACATACACATACACACATATATGTATGTGTGTGTATGTATATATATAGTATATTATGTGTCTGAAATGATACACAAGAAACAAGTAACAAAGTAACATTTGTCTCTGGAAAAGCAAATTTGGTGTTAGGAGAAAAGAGGTATAAAGTTTTAGTTTGCATTATATATAATTTTGTTCCTTTTGAAGATTTACTATGTGTACGTGTTATATCATAAAAGTTATGATACAAAACACATTCACTTGAAAATTATAAATATGTATACCTTTGACCCAATAATTCTCACTTCTTGGAAACTATCTAGCAGTTATGCCTTCCATGTGCAAAATCATGTAAAGAATAGTCAGAATTACATAAAAAGATAGTCACTACAACATTGGTTGTAAAAGCAAAAGACTTGAAATGACCTAAATATCCATCAAAAATAAGTCTGGTGGATTAAATTATATACCACTGCATAAAGAAATATTGCGTAGCCCTATAAACAAGAATGAAGAAATTCATTAATACTGATGAGAAATGATCTCTAAGATACATGGGTAAGTAGAAAAGGTAAGACAGTAAGTTAACCCTTGAACAATGGCGGGGGTTAGGGGCACCGACCCCCCAACCCCACGCACACACACATGCAGTCAAAAATTTGTGTATAACTTTTGTTTCCCCAAAAACTTAGTTGTCCCTTGGTATCTGCAGGGGATTTCTTCTAAGAAACCAGTCCCCCCATCCTATCCCTCAGATACCAAAAGGGCAGATGCTCAAGTTTCCTGTATAAAATGGTGTAGATCACTGCATAGAGTGGGCCCTCTGAATCCACAGAACCCCACTGTGCACTGAAAATGGCACAGGTGTTTATTGAAAAAAATCCGTGTATAAGTGGGCCCATGTAGTTCAAACCATGTTGTTCAAAGGTCAACTGTATTTGTTCAAAGGTAAGCTACCACTTTTGCATAAAAGGAAAGAAAATGGAATATGTATTTGGACTTTTTATATGTGCATAAAATAGCTGTGGGGAGAGAAAACATCAAAAAAAGATAACATTGGTTGTTCCTTTATTTTCTTCATAGCATTGTCATTATGTGAAATTACCTCACAGATTGATTTGTTTACGTGTTTATTTTGTGTTTCTTGCACTAGAATACAGATACTATAGAGGCAAGACCCGGTCTAAGTTTACATCTGTATCCCCTACATCTAGACTAGTGTGTGGCACATAATAGGTGCTCAATAAATGGTTGTTGAATGTTGTTTTAAAGGAAATAAGTCTTTTTTCTGACCATGATGTGGCCTTTGTGCTGGGGTATGATGGAGCTGTGATCACAAAACTTCAAAGGAAATTCTGGTTTCAAAGAAGAAGAAAAAAGCCAAGAAACTGCTAATGGAATATCAAGGAATGTAAAATGTCAGCCTTCACCTACTGGTAATTGTTACAGCATATTCTGTCTCTGACTGAATGTTCCACAAACAAGCAATTAAGGTAATCTTCATCACAGGAGGTAGTTTGAGGAACTCAAAGACACAACATGTTTCCAACAGCTGGGGAATAGCAGAAATACTGGACAGAAAAAAAACAAAAACAAAACACAACATCCTGTGAGCCAGTGTTTTCGTAGAATTTAAAAATAAATGTCAGAAGATGGAATGCAATCGTTTATGAGGCACCAAATTAGATTCTTGGTTTGCTATAGTTGTTCAAAGGACAGAACAGAGATTTCTAGATGTTACCTTGGCAATGAATAGAGCAATTGCTTGTGATGGTTGTTAGTTTGTAAAGGTAACCAAGATTCAAATTTACAGGTCATAACAGAGGAGAACAAACTTCCCACGCATTTATAATTTGTCCTATTCTTAAATATGTATTTAAAATAAAATCTATTCTCACCAACTACTTCACAAGGCATCATAAAGTCTTTCCAACTTTTCAAACTCTTTTGAGTGTATGGTTAACGCACACATACATGCTCCCACTCAGGTATCCACAGACCTTTCTACTTGCCTCTAACCATACTTAACCCTAATTCTGGCTTAGCCCCACTTTATTCCCTTATGTGGGGTCATGCGACATTTCACTACATAGATTTAATGTCCTTCACAAAGTGTCGTCTGATTTCAATGACCTCCATTATTCCAAATGTATTGGTTTATGAATATAACCTTTGCCCATTCACCTTAAGAAAGGCGATAATGGACTTGAAACTCACATGGTCTTGTGATTTATAGCAGGGACCACTACCCATTTCAGCAGTAACTTTTAATTTCTTATTAGACCAAGTTTAGCAGATGCTGCCAGTGTCTGGCCCATGTTCCCCAGTCACTTCCTTCCACGATCTGAAGGACCTCAAGTCTGCTTAAAGCAAAGACCTGCAACTGATGTGGGGCTCTCTTATTCTGACTGTGGGAGTCCCCTCAGCTGACCCAGAGCAGGCCAAAACTGCCCCACATTTAGTGCCCCTGGCGCAGCCCCCAACAAGTGATGGGTAGGTAACTTCCTCACCTCCTGGTTGAGATAACTCTGAGGTGTGCTTTACTGACTCCTAAGCTCCCCAGAGATTTGAGCTGGATCACACACTCTTATTTGGTTGCCATCCCTTCCTTCGTCCTCACTCCTCTTCTGGTGTCTCCTCGAATCCACTTTCAAATAAACTACTTGAGTGTCTATTCTTGAGAAATCTCAACTAACACAACACTCTAGAATATAAACAAAATATTTGCAAGAGTCTTTTCAAATAAATGAAGTGAACTTCTATTAAAATGTCCAGTAATTGGTGGTTTACAAATTTCTTAAGATTTTAATAAATATTTGTTAAGACCAGTCTTTGAAATTGAACAGCACCCTTCTGAAATTCTGTAATAATGTTTTCTTAAAGAAAAAAATTTAGCCCTTCATCATGAGACTTCCAATTGTATTAAATATTGTAGCTTGTCTTAAATGAGATATTGAGATGATTTAAAGAAAACAGGCACCCAAGCTTGAGTGACCTTCTGAATAAGGCAGAACAGAGCTGGGAGCTAAGAGCTTAATTTAAATGCAGAATTCCTGTCAACATCTTCAGAGAATCCCCAGACCACTTTGATAGGTACTGAACATAGCTAAATAAAGTTGTAAACCTTGCCATAACAGCTTTTATAGTCCAAGAGATAGACTTATAATACTTATTCTAAAATAGAGCTTAAAATAGCCACTTACTATACTCCCCCAAAATAATACTTCAGCTAAAGTAATAATCAAGATTGTATATTTAGTGACTTACTAATATTACTTCACAAAAACAAATGGAGAGTTTGTAAAAATGTATCCTGGTTCTATGGCTTGAATGTTTATGTCCCTCAAAATTCAAATGTTGAAATGCTAATCTCCAGTGTGATAGATGGTATTAGGAGGTGGGGTCTTGGAAAGTGGTTAGGTCATTAGAGCCCTCATGAATCAGATTAGTGCCCTTATATAAGAGACCCACAGAGCTCCCCATCCCTTCCTCCCAGGAGGATACAAGGAGAAATCTGCAACCTGAAACAGAGCCCTCAGCCCACCATGCTGGCACCCTGATCTTGGATGTTTACTCTCCAGAACTGTGAGATGTATTTCTGTCATTTATTAGCTATCTAGTCTCTGGTATTGTTGTTATAGCAGCCCAAATGAACTAAGAACCCTGATGGCAGTGGAGCTAGGACACACACTCACTAGGTAGGGTCCCTCCAGTTTCTAGTCCCTATGGGGATGGAGCAGATGGAACGAAAAGAGGAATGGGGGCTGAAGAGCTTTGTCTTGACTGGCACTTGGTCACCATCACTGCATTCTCTGAGCATGATGGACGTCCAAAACTAATTTTATGTTGTGGGCTGCTTTTGTGGGTTTGTCTGAGATCCTCTGCTGGGGTCTTCTACCTATAGGTCCCTTGATTGGGAAGTGGCTTTCTCGCAGCTGATCACTTAAGACTCCTCCCATATCCTCAGAGATTCTGGTGTCAACCCGTCTGTCCACCGCCCAGGACCTCACTTGAACAAGATAATTTTTAAGAAAATCTTGACCAGGTTCCTTTTGCAGGAGCCATACCTGGGCCATGTAAGGTATGGATCTTTGTTCTTGCTCAGTGGAAGAGCAGCTCTTTCCAGAGTTAGCTCTGCAACACCAGTCCTTGAGTTCCCAAATTCCATGGGGTGCCTTAAATCTCCTCTCACACAGTTTGAACTGAGTGAGATAAATCCACCCCCTGCCCCATGGGGGCAGAAAGTCAATGCACAAGAACTGCACCAACAGCTCTTCTCCTTGCCTCTTTCATACCCTCCTGTGGCGAGCCAGCCGCCACGAGTCGAACAGTTCCTGACAAGGGGAGTGAGAATGAAAAAAGGCACTCACACATATGCTAATGCGGCCGGTCTTCAGTGGTCCTGAAGCACCAGGTTTATTTTCTCTGCTGAATTTATACCTTTTGAGTACATGCAAGCTCACAATCACAAAAATGCATTACATCATTAACAGTTGATTTTTTAACTTTTTCACAGAAACTTACTTAATCACTGAAACTCCCCAAAACGATTGTCCCATGACAGAATCCATCAATTACCCTGATTAGCATCACTATGTCTTGAAACTGGTTGTTCCCACTTCATACCTTAGCAGTTCGTAAGCACCCTCCAGGTGCAGGCAAAGACAATGCCTCAGGAGCACAAACCGGTTATGCATTAGCAGAGCCATTAAGGCTTGCAATTAGCTTTAACCATGGCTCCCCACATCTCCCCCTTTTTTATTTTATATTTTTGAGATCGTGTCTGGCTTAGGTGGTCAGTACAGACATTTGACTTACCCGTCATTGGATATCAATCATCAAAGCGATCGACTCCTGTCTTAGGTTGTAGCAGAGGCTTTTCCCAGGCAGGGGGAACAAGAGGCAAGGCCTCTTCCCATATTTTTCTAAGGCAGCTCATTGGGGGTCCCCACTCGGTTTTGCCTGGCTTAGGTTGTATCTCCCTTGAGATATCTTACCCGTCTTTGGCTGCAAACCATCTTTTGGGGACCAGACAGAGAGACATAAGGTGTAAAACATAAAGATAAGCAAAGTCCTAAAAAGGCACAGTCTCACTGACTTTTTTTTTTTTTTTTTTAAGAAAAGACATGGGGGGGACAGTCGGCTAGGCTGCTGTGTGACTACATCTCCCCCTTTTTTGTTTTTGAAGCATGAGAAACACAGAACATGTAGTTATTTCATTTACAGCCTGTCGGAGGGCTATTTGTCCACATCTGAGGACTATGTAAAACAAACAGAACAATAAACAGAATAGCAATATCCCCAGCAAACCCTCTACCCAAAGTCTTTATCCATTTAACAGGGTCTGAAGTGGAAAGTCCTTCTGCAGCTGTGGAATGTGAGAGCTTTTTCACACCCTAGGGGCGTGGATGGGTATCTATAGATGTCTTCTCTTCTGTGGGCTGTCGCTCATGGTATGGTTTAACACCGACCAGGAATTTACAAAGGTTTTTCTTCAGGACCTGGAGAAATACAAGCAAAGCCTCTTGTAAATGAGCAAAAGCAGCAAGCAACTTTGGTTCACAAGAGTGGGCAAGAAGTATGTCATCCATGTAGTGGATGATGTGAATATCTGAAAATGCCCTTTGGGTAGGTTTTATTGCAGCTGATACAAATTTTTGACATCATGTAGGGCTACTAGCCATTCTCTGAGGTAGCACTAGCCAATGATATCTCTTAAAAGGTTTTTGTAAATTAACAGAAGGAACACTGAAAGCAAATCTAGGGCAGTCATCAGGATTTAAAGGTATAGTATAAAAACAATCTTTTAAGTCCAAAACAATTTTATATGTGTTTTTTGGTATGGCTGTAGGACAGGGCAAGCCTGTCTGTAAGGCTCCCATTAATTTTATGGTTTTATTAACTTTTTGTAAATCTTATAATAATCTCTATCTACCAGATTTTTTTCTTAATAACAAAAATGGGAGAATTCCAGTGGAATTAGAGGAAGCAATGTGTCCCTTTTAAAGTTGCTCCTGTACTAGCAGCTTGTAAAATCTTTTGTAGGGGGGACCTTTGATCTTTTACGCCTGATAATTGTCTGATTGTCACAGGGGCTACAACAGGGGCCTCAGGCTGTGGATCCAGCCCTGCTTGTGAGCTTTTTCACAAGCCATTTGAAGAGGGGATCGTACAACAGAGTCCGATCCTGGCTTAACATAACCTGGCGAAGGCTCATCAGGCATTTCCCAAACCGAAGACTGCAGCGGAGGTCCCCACCTACAGGGCTCCTCAGGAGGAGGTGCAGAGAGATTAACTGTAGGGGGATCTTTACCCCGAGGATTTCATTGATCTCTAAAAGGAATCTGGGGACTCCGAGGACAATTTCCTCCATCCACAGCAACCTTAAGCTCAATCAGCTGTCCCTGAATCTTTTTTAGCTGATCTGCAAAAGAAAGTGCAGTGCCTGCAGGCTGCTTGTCTCCTTGAGCCATAGCCACTAAAGGAGGGTTTTTGTCCCTATCATAATTGGCTACTTTGTCTTCTAATTTTTTCTGATCCTGAGGGCTCAAATCTTCCCATATGTCGTCTGGAAACTCTTGAGCAACCGGCTCTTTGTTAACCTTAAGAACTCCTTCTAAAAACTTTGCGCCTCCTCCCTCCTCATCGCCGGCTTGTTTTACTTTCTCTAATTTACATTCCTCATTTTTAAGGTTCATACAGTCCCGGATTAAAGTCCACAGTCCAAATGTTTCAATCGGAACCTGCTGAGGCCCGTGGACAGTGTAAAAATCCTTTAATTGTTCTCCCACTTTCTGCCAGATTTCCAAGCTGACTGTTCCTTCCTCAGGAAACCACGGACAGACTTCTTTTATAAAGTCTATGAATTTATCTAACTGCTCTCGGCTTACACGACTAGTCAAGCAACTTCCTAAGTCCTCTAACATACAGGTCCTTGCTGGTTGCGAGACCCATCCCTTTTCCCTGACTCGGTCCTTCTTTCACACAGAAATCACCCAGGTGCCCGTCTGGCCGTGTCCCTTGCGGGGCTAAATCCGTCTTAGCTAGAGGCGCTCCGGTATAATTCCCCGGACCGGTGGGTTGTAAAGCCCAGTCGCCGTTATGCCGTATGACAGAACCGGAACCGCAGATTGGGGCCCAATCAAGCTCCGTAACACAAAGTCGTGGAGCTATCACTCACTCACACACTCATTCGACCGAGGGGACAGTGCCGTACTCACCACGCATCTACTGATAAGCTCCAATGAGCCGGGCCCTTCCCACGCGGTGTTCCTCACTATTACCCCTATATTCAGGTCCCTGTTCGGGCGCCACTTGTGGCGAGCCAGCCGCCACGAGTCGAACAGTTCCTGACAAGGGGAGTGGGAATGAAAAAGGCACTCACACATATGCTAATGCGGCCGGTCTTCAGTGGTCCTGAAGCACCAGGTTTATTTTCTCTGCTGAATTTATACCTTTTGAGTACATGCAAGCTCACAATCACAAAAATGCATTACATCATTAACAGTTGATTTTTTAACTTTTCACAGAAACTTACTTAATCACTGAAACTCCCCAAAACGATTGTCCCATGACAGAATCCATCAATTACCCTGATTAGCATCACTATGTCTTGAAACTGGTTGTTCCCACTTCATACCTTAGCAGTTCGTAAGCACCCTCCAGGTGCAGGCAAAGACAATGCCTCAGGAGCACAAACCGGTTATGCATTAGCAGAGCCATTAAGGCTTGCAATTAGCTTTAACCATGGCTCCCCACATCTCCCCTTTTTATTTTATATTTTTGAGATCGTGTCTGGCTTAGGTGGTCAGTACAGACATTTTGACTTACCCGTCATTGGATATCAATCATCAAAGCGATCGACTCCTGTCTTAGGTTGTAAAAAACGCTTACTGATCATTACCCGTCATTGGCTACCGATCTCCTTTGAGGAAAGCCAGAGACAGCAGAGGCTTTTCCCAGGCAGGGGGAAGGGGAGGCAAGGCCTCTTCCCATATTTTTCTAAGGCAGCTCATTGGGGGTCCCCACTCGGTTTTGCCTGGCTTAGGTTGTATCTCCCTTGAGATATCTTACCCGTCTTTGGCTGCAAACCATCTTTTGGGGACCAGACAGAGAGACATAAGGTGTAAAACATAAAGATAAGCAAAGTCCTAAAAAGGCACAGTCTCACTGACTTTTTTTTTTTTTTTTTTTTAAGAAAAGACATGGGGGGGACAGTCGGCTAGGCTGCTGTGTGACTACATCTCCCCCTTTTTTGTTTTTGAAGCATGAGAAACACAGAACATGTAGTTATTTCATTTACAGCCTGTCGGAGGGCTATTTGTCCACATCTGAGGACTATGTAAAACAAACAGAACAATAAACAGAATAGCAATATCCCCAGCAAACCCTCTACCCAAAGTCTTTATCCATTTAACAGGGTCTGAAGTGGAAAGTCCTTCTGCAGCTGTGGAAAGTGAGAGCTTTTTCACACCCTAGGGGCGTGGATGGGTATCTATAGATGTCTCTTTTTCTGTGGGCTGTCGTTCACGGTATGGTTTAACACCGACCAGGAATTTACAAAGGTTTTTTCTTCCAGACCTGGAGAAATACAAGCAAAGCCTCTTTCCCATGTTATCTCGCGGGGAGAAGCAGGATCAGCTTCTTCACGTAGTATTTTAAACAAAGGTTGTAATTCACCAGTTGTCAACCGCAACTGAGGTCTAATCCAATTAATGTCTCCCAGTAGCTTTTAGAAATTATTTAATGTTTTTAAACAATGTCGCCGGATTTGTATTTTTTGAGGCACAATGGCCTGAGGCATTCAACAATATCCCAGATAAGAGTAAGGAGGCACTTGTTGAATTTTTTTCTGGGGCTAGAACTAGCCCATAATTGTGGAGCTTTTTTTGTAAATGAGCAAAAGCAGCAAGCAACTTTGGTTCACAAGAGTGGGCAAGAAGTATGTCATCCATGTAGTGGATGATGTAAATATCTGAAAATGCCCTTTGGGTAGGTTTTATTTTAGCTGATACAAATTTTTGACATCATGTAGGGCTACTAGCCATTTTCTGAGGTAGCACTAGCCAATGATATCTCTTAAAAGGTTTTTGTAAATTAACAGAAGGAACACTGAAAGCAAATCTAGGGCAGTCATCAGGATTTAAAGGTATAGTATAAAAACAATCTTTTTAAGTCCAAAACAATTTTATATGTGTTTTTTGGTGTGGCTGTAGGACAGGGCAAGCCTGGCTGTAAGGCTCCCATTAATTTTATGGTTTCATTAACTTTTTGTAAATCTTATAATAATCTCCACTGACCAGATTTTTTTTTTTTTAATAACAAAAATGGGAGAATTCCAGGGAGAATTAGAGGAAGCAATGTGTCCCTTTTAAAGTTGCTCCTGTACTAGCAGTTTGTAAAATCTTTTGTAAGGGGGACCTTTGATCTTTTACGCCTGATAATTGTCTGATTGTCACAGGTGCTACAACAGGGGCCTCAGGCTGTGGATCCAGCCCTGCTTGTGAGCTTTTTCACAAGCCATTTGAAGAGGGGATCGTACAACAGAGTCCGATCCTGGCTTAACATAACCTGGCGAAGGCTCATCAGGCATTTCCCAAACCGAAGACTGCAGCGGAGGTCCCCACCTACAGGGCTCCTCAGGAGGAGGTGCAGAGAGATTAACTGTAGGGGGATCTTTACCCCGAGGATTTTATTGATCTCTAAAAGGAATCTGGGGACTCCGAGGACAATTTCCTCCATCCACAGCAACTTTAAGCTCAATCAGCTGTCCCTGAATCTTTCTTAGCTGATCTGCAAAAGAAAGTGCAGTGCCTGCAGGCTGCTTGTCTCCTTGAGCCATAGCCACTAAAGGAGGGTTTTTGTCCCTATCATAATTGGCTACTTCATCTTCTAATTTTTTCTGATCCTGAGGGCTCAAATCTTTCCATATGTCGTCTGGAAACTCTTGAGCAACCGGCTCTTTGTTAACCTTAAGAACTCCCTCTAAAAACTTTGCGCCTCCTCCCTCCTCATCGCCGGCTTGTTTCACTTTCTCTAATTTACATTCCTCATTTTTAAGGTTCATACAGTCCCGGATCAAAGTCCACAGTCCAAATGTTTCAATCGGAACCTGCTGAGGCCCGTGGACAGTGTAAAAATCCTTTAATTGTTCTCCCACTTTCTGCCAGATTTCCAAGCTGACTGTTCCTTCCTCAGGAAACCACGGACAGACTTTTTTTATAAAGTCTATGAATTTATCTAACTGCTCTCGGCTTACACGACTAAAGCAACTTCCTAAGTCCTCTTACATACAGGTCCTTGCTGGTTGCAAGACCCATCCCTTTTCCCTGACTCGGTCCTTCTTTCACACAGAAATCACCCAGGTGCCCGTCTGGCCGTGTCCCTTGCGGGGCTAAATCCGTCCGTATGACAGAACCGGAACCGCAGATTGGGGCCCAATCAAGCTCCGTAACACAAAGTCGTGGGGCTATCACTCACTCACACACTCATTCGACCGAGGGGTCAGTGCCGTGCTCACCACGCATGTACTGATAGGCTCCAATGTGCCGCTCCTGAAGCACCAGGTTTATTTTCTCTGCTGAATTTATACCTTTTGAGTACATGCAAGCTCACAATCACAAAAATGCATTACATCATTAACAGTTGATTTTTTAACTTTTTCACAGAAACTTACTTAATCACTGAAACTCCCCAAAACGATTGTCCCATGACAGAATCCATCAATTACCCTGATTAGCATCACTATGTCTTGAAACTGGTTGTTCCCACTTCATACCTTAGCAGTTCATAAGCACCCTCCAGGTGCAGGCAAAGACAATGCCTCAGGAGCACAAACCGGTTATGCATTAGCAGAGCCATTAAGGCTTGCAATTAGCTTTAACCATGGCTCCCCACACCCTCCTGATGGGAGGTAGTCGAGTGCTGGCCAGACTGTTCATATGTTGGTGCAAATATAATTGCAGTTTTTGCAGTTATTTTTAACTTTTGAAACCACAATTACTTTTGCACCAACCTAATACACTCTCTTAGAATAATATGTATTCTGCATATGTGCTTTAATCCCTGTCCCTATTATTTTTGGGTATTTGGTGCCTACTTTATTAAATATTCACAGCTTTTGTAGACTCAGCGAAAACTGAGGCAGAAAAGCTCTCTTTTTAAATGCTGTATAATAGTATGAAATTTAATAATGGCATAATGAGAAGAAGAAAATTATATACACTACAAGTTCTTGAAAGGAGAACGCAATATTTGTTTGGCATAAATTTCATGAGAGAGAAGCTGAGGTCCCCAAGGGACCTGATTGTGGGTAGAAACTCCTTACATGGCAAAGGGGATAATTTTTAAAAATTATTCTAGGGAGGGAGAGAAGATGAAATAAAGCCAATGAAACAGGGAAGTCTTTACACACCTTTCCCATCACCACCATGGAATACATGCATTAAATTTACCCTTAAAATTATTGTATACCTTCCCTGTTATCACTATAGGGACTCTAATGCATATTAAAATACCCTGTGATAAAATGCACTGTATGAGTGGATTTCTTGTTGAAACCAGTGAAGCGTCTGATTTATGTGTTCTGGAAGGCCCAAGCAGAGTGTGACATTTCACACAATGTTGGAATATGGTGATGGGAGAAGAAAGCATGAGTAAGCTGAGCCTAGGAAAGCTAAGAACTGTTAAAGAGTCATCAGGACACCAGACCTTTATCCAATGTTAATCAGAATGCTGACTGTTGGGGCATCTGCAACCCATTCACCTTTGTATAGTGACAAAAGTAAGGTACAGACATACCTCGGAGCTATTGCAGGTTCAGTTCCAAACCACCACAGTAAAGTGAGTCATAATCTTTTTGCTGGTGGAGAGTCTTGTGGTCTTGGCAAGTTTATTGATATCCCATCCTTGACTCCGGTGTATTCATCTATCAAATGATGCTAATAAATATCTCACAACATTATTCTAAGAAGGAAATTTACACTTGTGGAAGTAACTAGGGTATGGTGGACATTTAATAGATGCTAATGTTTTTCTTCCTTCCTTGTTGTCGTGACTTGCTCCCTTCCTTTCTTCCCATCATGAGTAAAAGGATTAAGTGGTTGAATTGAAAACAACCTCAGTAAGACTTGATAGTATGATATGGTTTCTCAGAATGATAATGCAAACTTAGATTGCCTTTATAGAAGGATAGTGTCTGGAATAATGCAGACGATGAAAACACATCTAAATTCTTCTTCTTTTTTTTTTTGTTTGTTCTGAGTACCACACTTTAAAAGGGATAGAAACAATTTGAAGCACATATATGTATATAGAAGGGCCAATGAGGATGAAGAAGAACTTGAAAACCATTTGGTTTTCATTTTTTTAAATAGGAATACTTTTTGTGAAAAAGAGAAAGCTCAGCGGGGAGCCAACAGGGCTACTGACATTTGAAGGACCAATACATGGAAAAGATATTATGTTTGTTCAGCAAGGCCCCAGGCATTTGATGTTGTAGCAGAAAGAGCACTAAATGTAGGTTCAGGAAATTCCCCCTTGGCTCTTCCTCTGGCCAATTGTGGGATCTTGGACAAATCATTTTACTTTTCTGATAGTAATATATCTCATCTACAAAATGAAGGTAAACTATATCCGTGCCTCTTAAACTCTTTAAAATTAGCCAATGGTGACAAATAAATGTTGCATTGCAATCCAACAGACGCATGCATGTATTTTTAGGTAAAACAAAATTTCACAAAAGAAAATGTATCCTTGATATAGTTGTTTTACTCGGATATTCTATTTCATTTTTACAAAATGCTGGTTGAGCCCTACTAAATTGGTTTTTATAACCACTAGTGGTTTCTAGTTTGTAAATCATTGGAATATAACATCTAGAAGGTCCTTTTCAGTTCTGATATTTGATAATTCTGTAAACAATAACTGATTGTTACAAGTTTCCTGGAAACTTATCTTGGCTCCATATACAGAAGTCCTTCCAAATGGTCAGGGATGTCCAAGGAGGTAATGGGATCCGTACAAGCTGGTGTGCTCCCCGTCTTTGCACTTATGCAAGCGGAAAGTGAATGACCACTTAGTTAGATGTTGCAAAAGGGATTTAGGTGGTTGATCTATACAGTCTTTGAATTCTCTTCTGGTGCTGAGCATGAGTGATTCTATGGTTACCATGAGCATTTACTTGCAAATAAAAACTAAAAGCCAATGTAGACAAGTATTTAAAAATAAGACAATGTTTTTACCATTATCTTCTTTTTCTAAATATTTTGGAACAACTACAAAGGGTTAGCAAAGGATAATTAGGGAATCTGAGAAATAAAAGTTGTTTATTGCTCATCTGTCAAGAGCTATTCCAGCTTTCGCCTGTAAATTTTTTTTTTTTTTTATGTTTGTCCAGCCTGATTTTTCCTACAGTTTTAAAAAAGTCATATTGGAACCACTGAAGATACTGACTTGTTCAGAAATTAGAATACCTCTGGATTGGATCACACTAATGGAAAAAAATCATAAAGTTTATGAAAGTATTAACCTCTAACTGAAACACATATTTGATGAGCAAGATGTCTACATCTCATTGGGAGAGTTTTTGACTTTCCAATGAACAGAGAGGAAACAACTTGACACAATATTTTCTGTCATAGAATTAGAGGTCATGACATAACTTGATAAAGCAACAAGTGGATACAACTTAGCTTCATCCCATGGTGACAATAATATACAATGCCAGGTAATTGATTTGCACCTAGAAAATTTAACTCCTTCCTACAAATTCTAGATTGGTTTATGCCCTGAAAGTGGGTGGCTCACAGAAAGGAAGACAAAATGGTCACTGTTGGGAGAAGGCCTGCTTCAATAACCGGGTCCATTTTTCTCTGACACACAGATCCTGAGGGATCATTTAGGTTTTGCTCTACACACTCCTAACCCGTGTCATATGGGGAGGAGGTAAGTAGCCAACATACTCAGACATGACCAACGCTTCAAAATGGTAGATTCTGTCTACACTGACCCGCTCCTGGTTATGATTTTGCAACTATCCTCAAACACAACTATTAATTCTCTGTGTCTAGTTGGACCAAAATGTTAAATTTCCATCAGATCTATTAAAATTGTTTGGCTCCACAATTCACTTAATTTCCAAATTTTCCTATTTAAAACATTTTGGAGTGATGGTAAGCAAATTTATAGCAAGTCTGGTAGACTTTAACATTTCCATTACCCTTTACCCCTCAGATGCTTATACTTTTCTGTTTGAGCTAGCTCCAAAAAAAAAGTAACTTCTACTAACATTTTGTTTATTTTCCCCTTGCCTAATGTACACAATGAGGGTTGGCTCTCAGGGGCTTTGTGGGTCTTCAGGAGAGAAAATATACAGAGCTGGAGGCTGTGATCATAGCCCTTGTATTGTGGCTGCCTGAGGCAGCAAAAACTAGAGATATAGCATGGTAATTATCTGTTGCTGTGTAATATTTAATGGTCTAAAATCTAATGCCTTAAAAGAGCAATAATTGAGCTCATGAGTCTGTGAGTTGACCGGGGCATTCTGTTGATCTGGGCTAGGCTTGGCTGACTTTGACTACGTTCACTCATATGTCTCCAGTTTGCCCTGCTTACCAATTAAGTATGGATCAACTGCCAGAGTAAAGCTCTCAGGTAAGAACTTTGAGATAATCAGATTTAGGTGTTTAGAAGTGAAACCTCAGAGTCTAGTCCAGTGTAAATACAGCCTATTTCCAATTTTCTTTGCGACAATTATAATAACCTGTATTGAATTCACATTCAAGTTTACTAAATTACATTTTTATGTTATCTTTTTTATTCTTGCTAAGCTAAACATAAAAAATATTTTACAGGTGAGTATATGGAAGCTCCAAGGGTGAAGTAACTTGTCCAGTATCAAACCACATTTAAATAATAACAAGAATGTATTGCAAATTCTAACAGTGATATTTTTTGTCTGGAACACTGTCTCTTTTATTCACTTGACAAATTCCTACACATCTGTCTTTGACCTAACTATAAAGTTGTGATTTTTAAAAATCATACACATAAATGAAGATAAGTACTATAAATCTAAGCAAACAAAATGAAGAAGAGAAAGATGGTTGGGGGGGAGATAGGAAGCCTCTTCCTGCATACCTTAGAAAGAATAAGAAACTACAATTGTCTAACGGATGGGAGGGGGAAATGCAAGAATATATTACAAATGTAAAAAAGCATGTAGAGATCTTATCTTAAAATCAGAGTGAGAAGCCAAAACAAAAATTTTTGACCAGAATTTTAGTAGGAACTCTAAGGAAGTTGGTTGCTTAGTTGTCACATCCTATAATTTCAGAGGTGACAATTAGAGGTTGATCACTGCTATTTGGAAAGAAAAAGCCAAGGGTGAGTCCATGCCAAAGGAAACTTCTAGTGTCCAAGGGCTCGAGAGAATGGAAAGCAATTCCATTCAGTCCGTTCTGTGAAAACTGTTCTGTGTTGGACTCAGCCGTTGGGAGACCTATGATGCTTTCTGGTGGGGAAAGTTAGATTTCCCAGTCCCATCATTTCTGCCTGGTAACCTATAGGTGAACCAAAGGAGAGACATTTCACTTCGCACAATACTCTCTGGGTCCCTCCATGTTT